>NC_137196.1:32719029-32736529 GCF_960531495.2 Zeus faber | reverse complement strand
AGCCCCATGGGCTCATCCACGCAGCAGAGTGTGCTCAGCGCAAGGCACCCGGATGTTAGCCCCGCGCTGTCACTGGTTTTAATGTTGTGGCTGATCGGTGTATATCGTAGCGCCTACAAGCTGAAAAGGCCCCCAGGCCACCCCTGAGTCCCGCAGCCGTATAGACACCCCACGACCGCAGGAAAGCCAGAGAAGCTATGTAAAAGAAGCAAGGCTGACAGCCGCCTACTGCACCCAACCCACACCCACGGCGGCGAGCAGCTTCCAAGGGCCCCTGGAAAGCACCCTCCATATTTAGGGAGCAGTTAGAACACACCCTCCATAGGGAGCAGTTAGAAAACAGCCTCCATATTTAGGGAGCAATAAGAACACACCCTCCATATTTAGGGAGCAGTTAGAACACACCCTCCATATTTAGGGAGCAGTGATAACCGCCTGGTATTTTAAGAGCTCAGGGCTTCATGTGAACTTTCTTGAGGAACAGAACCCAATACACTACACAATAGAGTATGATATATATACCTAGTATATTGTATGTAGTAGTATATGTAGTATTTCACGAGTTTGTTGTACTGTCCTTTCTAGATTCAAGGAGGAAACACTGTGGTTCAGCGTTTCAGAAGGTTTGTTTATGACGCTCAGAACACGCTGATGGTAAGTTCCTGTGTAAATACACATGCTGTACTATGTATCAATATTAGTATGTATTTTCATGTATTATTATGGATTATGGGTTATGGATTATTATTTTCATGTATTATCATTATTATGCATTGCTATGTTTTAGCATGTATGATTATGTAATAGTATGTGATGTGAGCAAATAACAGTGCAGCCGCACTATTAGTATTACTGTATGTATAAGTGTGTATTAGTATGTATTGGGATTAGCATTAGTGTGAACTAATATGTGTTAGTATGTTTCAATGTGGTGCAGCCGCTGGGATGCCTGATCCTCTGCGCCCCCGTGGGGGTCCTAGTGTGTCTTGGTTACCATGGATACCGGAGGCGGGTCGCGAGACAGGACACGGAGGACGGAGACAAGAAGACGGATTGAAGGGACGCTTGCATGCTATCTGTGTTAGCCCCACACATGGCTGCAGAGGGGATCAACTAGCCAGCTGCAGTTCCTTTAAGCAGAGTCCTGGAAAACAAGATGGCCACTTCTCACCACATGAACCTGTTTGATGTTTCTTTTAGTTTCAGCTTGAAACTAGAAGACTATTTTGTGAACTATTACTCAATAGTTATAATATAATATAATTACTACTAAAACTATCTGTAGAAAAAAACTAGTGAACTGCAGCAATGTAGATGTTTCACTGAATTAAAACTTTTGAGACGAATATGAAGTTTTGCTTTTATTATTTTCAGACAAGGGTGTGGCCAAAATAAAATACAAGCCTTTGACAGGCCGTGCAATCTTTCTTTATTTTAACACTTTTCATTCTGAATTGATAGGAAATTAATGGACAGTGACACAAAGTTATTGACAAACAACTGTGAGAAATACTGGAAACAACTTTTGGAGAAAACCTGGAACTTAAAAGATGAATTCTGCATTCAAGAGAAGAGAAGAATCTTTATTTATCACATGACACCACAACACATGCATACACCCACACACACATGCTTTGGATGGTGGCCGGTGAAATGTGGCCTCTGCATTGCAAACTGGGGTTAGTCAAGAGGAGGCTGAGGTTAGTCAGGAGGAAACTGGGGTTAGTCAGGAGGAAGCTGAGGTTAGTCAGGAGGAAACTAAGGTTAGTCAGGAGGAAGCTGAGGTTAGTCCGGAGGAGGCTGAGGTTAGTCAGGAGGAAACTGGGGTTAGTCAGGAGGAAGCTGAGGTTAGTCAGGAGGAAACTAAGGTTAGTCAGGAGGAAGCTGAGGTTAGTCAGGGGGAAACTGCTTTGAGTCAGAAGAGGGCTGAGGTTAGTCAGCAGGAAGCTGGGGTTAGTCAGGAGGAAACGGGTTAGTCAAGAGGAAACTGGGGTGAATCGGGAGGAGGCTGAGGTTAGTAAGGAGGAAGCTGGGATTAGTCAGGAGGAAACGGGTTAGTCAGGAGGAAACTGGGGTTAGTCAAGAGGAAGCTGAGGTTAGTCAGAAGAGGGCTGAGGTTAGTCGGGGGAAGCTGGGGTTAGTCAGGAGGAAACGTGTTAGTCAGGAGGAAACTGGGGTGAGTCAGGAGGAGGCTGAGGTTAGTCAGGAAGAAGCTGAGGTCTGTCAGGAGTAGGCTGAGGTTAGTCAGGAGGAAGCTGAGGTTAGTCAGGAGGAAACTAAGGTTAGTCAGGAGGAAGCTGAGGTTAGTCAGGAGGAAACTGCGGTGAGTCAGAAGAGGGCTTAGGTTAGTCAGCAGGAAGCTGGGGTTAGTCAGGAGGAAATGGGTTAATCAGGACGAAACTGGGGTGAATCGGGAGGAGGCTGAGGTTAGTAAGGAGGAAGCTAGGATTAGTCAGGAGGAAACTGGGGTTAGTCAAGAGGAAGCTGAGGTAGTCAGGAGGAAACTAAGGTTAGTCAGGAGGAAACTGAGGTTAGTCAGGAGGAAGCTGAGGTTAGTCAGGAGGAAACTGCAGTGAGTCAGAAGAGGGCTGAGGTTAGTCGGGGAAAGCTGGGGTTAGTCAGGAGGAAACGGGGGTGAGTCAGGAGGAGGCTGAGGTAAGTCAGGAGAGGGCTGAGGTTAGTCAGGAGGAAGCTGGGGTTAGTCAGGAGGAAACTGAGGTGAGTCAGGAGAGGGCTGAGGTTAGTCAGGAGGAAGCTGGGGTTAGTCAGGAGGAAACGGTTTAGTCAGGAGGAAACTAGGGTTAGTCAGGAGGAAGCTGAGGTAAGTCATGAGGAAACTGGGGTTAGTCAGGAGGATACTGGGGTGAGTCAGGAGAGGGCTGAGGTTAGTCAGGAGGAAACGGGTTAGTCAGGAGGAAGCTGGGGTTAGTCAGGGGGAGGCTGAAGTCAGTCAGGAGGAAACTGGGGTTAGTCAGGAGGAAGCTGAGGTTAGTCAGGAGGAGGCTGAGGTAAGTCAGGAGAAAACAGGTTAGTCAGGAGGAAACCGAGGTTAATCAGGAGGAGGCTGAGGTTAGTCAGGAGGAGGCTGAGGTTAGTCAGGCGGAGGCTGAGGTTAGTCAGGAGGAAACTAAGGTTAGTCAGGAGGAAGCTGAGGTTAGTCAGGAGGAAACTGCGGTGAGTCAGAAGAGGGCTGAGGTTAGTCAGTAGGAAGCTGGGGTTAGTCAGGAGGAAACGGGTTAGTCAGGAGGAAACTGGGGTTAATCAGGAGGAAGCTGAGGTTAGTCAGGAGGAAACTAAGGTTAGTCAGGAGGAAGCTGAGGTTAGTCAGGAGGAAACTAAGGTTAGTCAGGAGGAAGCTGAGGTTAGTCAGGAGGAAACTGCGGTGAGTCAGAAGAGGGCTGAGGTTGGTCAGCAGGAAGCTGGGGTTAGTCAGGAGGAAACTGGTTAGTCAGGAGGAAACTGGGGTGAGTCGGGAGGAGGCTGAGGTTAGTAAGGAGGAAGCTGGGGTTAGTCAGGAGGAAACGGTTTAGTCAGGAGGAAACTAGGGTTAGTCAGGAGGAAGCTGAGGTAAGTCATGAGGAAACTGGGGTTAGTCAGGAGGATACTGGGGTGAGTCAGGAGAGGGCTGAGGTTAGTCAGGAGGAAACGGGTTAGTCAGGAGGAAGCTGGGGTTAGTCAGGGGGAGGCTGAAGTCAGTCAGGAGGAAACTGGGGTTAGTCAGGAGGAAGCTGAGGTTAGTCAGGAGGAGGCTGAGGTAAGTCAGGAGAAAACAGGTTAGTCAGGAGGAAACCGAGGTTAATCAGGAGGAGGCTGAGGTTAGTCAGGAGGAGGCTGAGGTTAGTCAGGCGGAGGCTGAGGTTAGTCAGGAGGAAACTAAGGTTAGTCAGGAGGAAGCTGAGGTTAGTCAGGAGGAAACTGCGGTGAGTCAGAAGAGGGCTGAGGTTAGTCAGTAGGAAGCTGGGGTTAGTCAGGAGGAAACTGGTTAGTCAGGAGGAAACTGGGGTGAGTCGGGAGGAGGCTGAGGTTAGTAAGGAGGAAGCTGGGGTTAGTCAGGAGGAAACGGTTTAGTCAGGAGGAAACTAGGGTTAGTCAGGAGGAAGCTGAGGTAAGTCATGAGGAAACTGGGGTTAGTCAGGAGGATACTGGGGTGAGTCAGGAGAGGGCTGAGGTTAGTCAGGAGGAAACGGGTTAGTCAGGAGGAAGCTGGGGTTAGTCAGGGGGAGGCTGAAGTCAGTCAGGAGGAAACTGGGGTTAGTCAGGAGGAAGCTGAGGTTAGTCAGGAGGAGGCTGAGGTAAGTCAGGAGAAAACAGGTTAGTCAGGAGGAAACCGAGGTTAATCAGGAGGAGGCTGAGGTTAGTCAGGAGGAGGCTGAGGTTAGTCAGGCGGAGGCTGAGGTTAGTCAGGAGGAAACTAAGGTTAGTCAGGAGGAAGCTGAGGTTAGTCAGGAGGAAACTGCGGTGAGTCAGAAGAGGGCTGAGGTTAGTCAGTAGGAAGCTGGGGTTAGTCAGGAGGAAACGGGTTAGTCAGGAGGAAACTGGGGTTAATCAGGAGGAAGCTGAGGTTAGTCAGGAGGAAACTAAGGTTAGTCAGGAGGAAGCTGAGGTTAGTCAGGAGGAAACTAAGGTTAGTCAGGAGGAAGCTGAGGTTAGTCAGGAGGAAACTGCGGTGAGTCAGAAGAGGGCTGAGGTTAGTCAGCAGGAAGCTGGGGTTAGTCAGGAGGAAACTGGTTAGTCAGGAGGAAACTGGGGTGAGTCGGGAGGAGGCTGAGGTTAGTAAGGAGGAAACTAAGGTTAGTCAGGATGAAGCTAAGGCTTAGTCAGGAGGAGGCTGAGGTCAGTCAGGAGAAAACTGGGGTTAGTCAAGAGGAAGCTGAGGTAGTCAGGAGGAAACTAAGGTTAGTCAGGAGGAAACTGAGGTTAGTCAGGAGGAAGCTGAGGTTAGTCAGGAGGAAACTGCAGTGAGTCAGAAGAGGGCTGAGGTTAGTCGGGGAAAGCTGGGGTTAGTCAGGAGGAAACGGGGGTGAGTCAGGAGGAGGCTGAGGTGAGTCAGGAGAGGGCTGAGGTTAGTCAGGAGGAAGCTGGGGTTAGTCAGGAGGAAACTGAGGTGAGTCAGGAGAGGGCTGAGGTTAGTCAGGAGGAAGCTGGGGTTAGTCAGGAGGAAACGGTTTAGTCAGGAGGAAACTAGGGTTAGTCAGGAGGAAGCTGAGGTAAGTCATGAGGAAACTGGGGTTAGTCAGGAGGATACTGGGGTGAGTCAGGAGAGGGCTGAGGTTAGTCAGGAGGAAACGGGTTAGTCAGGAGGAAGCTGGGGTTAGTCAGGGGGAGGCTGAAGTCAGTCAGGAGGAAACTGGGGTTAGTCAGGAGGAAGCTGAGGTTAGTCAGGAGGAGGCTGAGGTAAGTCAGGAGAAAACAGGTTAGTCAGGAGGAAACCGAGGTTAATCAGGAGGAGGCTGAGGTTAGTCAGGAGGAAACCGAGGTTAATCAGGAGGAGGCTGAGGTTAGTCAGGCGGAGGCTGAGGTTAGTCAGGAGGAAACTAAGGTTAGTCAGGAGGAAGCTGAGGTTAGTCAGGAGGAAACTGCGGTGAGTCAGAAGAGGGCTGAGGTTAGTCAGTAGGAAGCTGGGGTTAGTCAGGAGGAAACGGGTTAGTCAGGAGGAAACTGGGGTTAATCAGGAGGAAGCTGAGGTTAGTCAGGAGGAAACTAAGGTTAGTCAGGAGGAGGCTGAGGTTAGTCAGGAGGAAACTAAGGTTAGTCAGGAGGAATCTGAGGTTAGTCAGGAGGAAACTAAGGTTAGTCAGGAGGAAGCTGAGGTTAGTCAGGAGGAAACTGCGGTGAGTCAGAAGAGGGCTGAGGTTAGTCAGCAGGAAGCTGGGGTTAGTCAGGAGGAAACTGGTTAGTCAGGAGGAAACTGGGGTGAGTCGGGAGGAGGCTGAGGTTAGTAAGGAGGAAACTAAGGTTCGTCAGGATGAAGCTATGGCTTAGTCAGGAGGAGGCTGAGGTCAGTCAGGAGAAAACTGGGGTGAGTCAGGAGGAAGCTGAGCTTAGTCAGGAGGAAGCTGAGGTTAGTCAGGAGGGGCTGAGGTTAGTCAGTAGGAAACTGGGGTTAGTCAGGAGGAAGCTGAGCTTAGTCAGAAGGAAACTGGGGTTAGTCAGGAGGGAGCTGAGGTTAGTCAGGAGGAAGCTGAGGTTAGTCAAGAGGAAGCTGAGGTTAGTCAGGAGGAAGCTGAGGTTAGTCAGGAGGAAACTAAGGTTAGTCAGGAGGAAATCGAGGTTAATCAGAATGAGGCTGAGGTTAGTCAGGAGGAAACTGAGGTCAGACAGGAGAGGGCTGAGGTTAGTCAGGAGGAAGCTGGGGTTAGTCAGGAGGAAACGGGTTAGTCAGGAGGAAACTGGGGTTAGTCAGGAGGAAACTGGGATGAGTCAGGAGGTAGTCAGGAGAAAACTGGGGTTAGTCAGGAGGAAGCTGAGGTTAGTCAGGAGGAAGCTGAGGTTAGTCAGGAGGAGGCTGAGGTTAGTTAGGAGGAAACTGAGGTTAGTCAGGAGGAAACTGAGGTTGTCAATTCTGTGATTTTGGTGGGTACATTTTTATTTTTTTCCTTTTAACTCTCAAACTTCACAAAAATGGCTATTGTTGCATTTTGAAAATTTAACTGTTGGTGAACTGGCACTGAAATGGTGGTGAACTGGGGATAAACTGTCGGTGAACTGGTGGTAAATTGGTGGTCAACTCTCAACTACAACTACAAAAATGTCTGTTGTTGCATTTTGAGAATATCATTTTATTCTATTCATTTTGATATGTTTATTTTCTATCTTATTCAATTTACATTTATATATTCATGCATATACAAATATATAAAGCCTTTCTTTACGTTTCCTAAAATATATTATATTAATATCTAGAATAATTATTATTTGTTTTTGCTCCTAAAGAATAAATGAAAGTGCGAGATAAATGCACTGACATACTTCTTGAAATCAACCTCAGAGCCTTTCCCGTAATACCATTAAAATATTTGATGGAGGAAATATACTTTTGGAGGAAAGAACTGATACTATACACCGGTAAAAGTTATGGTTTACATATTTGTTTTTATTTTTACCAAAAAAGGATTAGTATTAGTTTTGTTTAGATACTACTACTATGACGACTACTACTACTACTACTACTACTACTAAAAATAATAATAAAAAAATAAAAAAATTAATAAAATAAAATAAAATTAAAATAATAATAATAATAATAATAATAATAATAAATAAATAAATAAATAAATAAATAAATAAATAAATGAATGAATGAATAAATAAATACATAAACAAACAAACAAACAAACAAACAAACAAATAAATAAATAAACAAATAAATAAATAAATAAATAGTAGTATTTGAAAAATAAACCTCTTGAATAATAATAATAATAATAATAATAATAATAATAATAATAATAAATAAATAAATAAATAAATAAACAAACAAACAAACAAACAAACAAACAAATAAATAAATAAATAGTAGTATTTGAAAAATAAACCTCTTGAATAATAATAATAATAATAATAATAATAATAATAAATACATATTAGTCACTTCCGGTAGCTCCTGCACAGACCGGAGGTGGCTAGCTGCTCGCTGCTAACGTGCCGGAGGCTCCGCGTCGCTCGCTGCTCCCCGCGGGGTGAGACTTCCGAAGTTGGCTTTCAAACACGTTTTACGTGCTGCGCTGAAGAGACGGAGCCGCGGAGGGGCGAGCCGATGGCCACGGAGGAGCTGTACGAGGTGAGGCTTGGAGGTTAGCCTGCTCCCTTAGCACAGCTACGGTGCTATGGGTGAAGCGGTGGTGAAATGGTGGTAAACTGGGAGTAATTTGGTGGTAAACTGGTGGAAAGCTGGTGCTGAACTGAAAAATAATCTCTTGAATCTTGAACTGGTGGTAAACTGTTGGTAATCTGGTAGAAAACTGGTGCTGAACTGGTATTAAACTGGTGCTGAACTGGTATTAAACTGGTGCTGAACTGGTGGGGAACAGGTGGTAAAGTGGTGATGAACTGGAGGAAAACTGGTGCTGAACTGGTGGTAAACTTATAGTAAACTGGTGTGGAACTGGTGGTACAATGGCAGTACACTGGCGGTAAACTGGTAGTTAACTGGTGCTGAACTGGTGGTAAACTGGTAGTAAACTTGTGGTAAAGTGTTGCTGAACTGGTGGTAAACTGGTGTTAAACTGGTGTTAAACTGGTGCTGAACTGGTGGTAAACAGGTAGTAAACTGGTGCTAAACTGGTGGTGAACTGGTGGTTACTGATAGTAAACCGGTGGTAAAGAGGTTGTAAACTGGTGGAGAACTGGTGGTAAACTGGTGGTAAGCTGGTGCTGAACTGGTGGTAAGCTGGTGCTGAACTGGTGGTAAGCTGGTGCTGAACTGGTGGTAAGCTGGTGCTGAACTGGTGGTGAACTGGTGGTAAACTGGTGCTGAACTGGTGTTCAACTGGTGCTGAACTGGTGGTCAACTGGTGGTAAGCTGGTGGTAAATGGTGAACTATGAGAAGGGGCTAGGATGGAGAGACCAAGGTGGAGGGGGTAGGTGGAGAGTGCAGGATTGAGGGTATTCTACAGGTCTTCACTGTAGAAGCTGCTGAGGTGGAGGCAGAGAGGTGGTGAGGGCGGAGCTTAGTCCTGTGGGCTTGCCATGATTCAGACAGCCAGGATGGAGAGGATCCAGCGTAAACCTTGGGTTTGACCTGGACTCTGTGGCCCTGTCTCTGTAGGTGGAGAGGATCGTGGACCGGAGGAAGAACAACAAAGGTAAGACCGAGTACCTGGTCCACTGGCGGGGCTTCAGCCGGGAGGAGGACACCTGGGAACCGGAGAGCCACCTGTCCAGCTGCCTGGTCTACATCCAGGACTTCAACCGCCAGCAGCGCTCCACCCGCAGCGCTCTGCACCCTGCCACTTCATGTGCGCCGGCCAGCGCCCTCTCCAGCTGCATGGTCTACGGCCAGGACCGCCAGCACATAGACGCCTCGCTGCGCTCCACCCGCAGCGCTCCGCACCCTGCCGCCTCTTGCGCGCCCAGCGCCCGGAAGCAGATGTCCAGACCCCCAGTCCCCGCTCCAGGTCCCGTGGCCCGGCATCTCCCCCCGCAAGAGGGCAGGACCACCATGTACCCTCTGCTAACTCACAGGTTCACTCCCTGCGCCAGCGGACCGGAGATGTCCACCACGGGCCTGCTTGCGGCATCTCCGGCAGGCTCCGCCCGCAGGGGCGTGGACCTGGCCAAGACTGGCATCAAGATCCTAGTTCCTAAAAGCCCCATGAACAGTCGCGTAGACTCGGAGGAGTCACCCAGCGAGGCAGCGCACAGTCTGGACGCCGCCGCTCAGGACGCTCACCTGGTTCCCCCAGAGGTAGCTCTCCTGGAGAAACCTGTTAGCGTGCAGCTAGCACCCGGAGAGGAGAGGGCACGCATGGGGTCCCGACCCAGAGTGCACCCTCAGAGCCTCCTGTCAACCTCGCAGGAGCCCAGGAGCCCCGCAGCCATGCATGCTCTGAACGCCACAGGTTAGCAGAGTCAAACCCCACCTGCGAGCCTGCCCGTTAGCCCCTGGCTGTACTTCTGATTCCTCTTCTTTTTCCCAGGATCCTCGGTAGTCCCAGGGGGTCTGGGCGTGGCTAGTGCCTCGGGGAAACGGCGGGTGGAGCAACGCTCGGCGGTGGACAAGCGTCTGCGCTTCAGCGTGAGACAGACGGAGAGCGCGTACCGCTACAGGGACATCGTGGTGAAGAAACAAGATGGATTCACCCACATCCTGTTGTCCACCAGGACCACGGAGAACAACACACTGAGCCCCGACGTGAGCCCCTTACCTTAGGTTCAGGACGCAACGTGACCTTGTTTTATCATTCAGGACATCCTCTAGTTAGAACAGGTTTCCTGATCAGGAGAAGAAAGTCAAATCTGTGACAAGGTGTTTTATTGTCGTCCTCCATGTACGGTAACACAGAACGTCCCGGTAAACAAAACAGCCTTACATATAAGACAACAATAACAAGATGGCACTAGGGTTGCCACGGTTACCGGTGTTACACGGTGTACACCGATTACATTACTTGCCCGCCGCCGCACCGTTGTTTTGCTTTTTCTTTTATATAAGTAAAACTCATTTAGTTAATTTTGGTGTGTCAGCGCCGACATTCATAGAATTAAAAAAAAAATTAATTTGTAAAATACTAAAGAATGTTGTCAGTTGTCTCCCTCCATCAGGCATGGCTCCCCCCCTCTGTTGTCATGAGTTTATTATGACATGACATCACAATAATAAAGTGCCGGGGGATTGATCAGTTTAATTAACATCAACCGTAAACTTTCATTTTCTTTGTCATTTTCAATGTTGGGCTCATGGAGGAGACGAGTCTCAGTACTGTGACTCGCTCCCTAGATTATCTGGACAATCCTTCATCCCGTCTACTTCACACTTGCCGGGTGTATGTCCAGGGATCCAAGGACGTGTGATATTAAAGCACACGTGAGCGGGACAGGGCGTCAGGGCTCGCAGCATCGCTCCCCAGTGAAGGACTTTAACTGACAGTTTAATCTCTGTTGTGGAAAGCAGCGTGGCGAGCCTGAGGACGTCACTGCAGCGCTCGCTCCGTCTCGTCTACGTGAGGACGTAGAATCTATCAGCACATTGTTGATTCTATCGTGTCTCGTTTGATAACTCACTGTTGTTGGGCGGAGCCTAAACGCTTGCACTTTAGAAGAGTTAGCGCTGTTGTGTGAAGTCCATTATGACTCCCCTCAGGTGATGAAGGAGATCCAGAGCGCCATGGCAACGGCAGCGTCAGATGACAGTAAGCTGGTGTTGCTAAGCGCGGTAGGAAGCTGTTTCTGTGGCGGCCTGGACTTTCTGTCCTTCATCAGACGACTGACCGACGACAGGAAGAGGGAGAGCATCAAGATGGCCGAAACCATCCGGTACCCAAAACTCTGTCTAAAGACTGAGAAGGGATATGAATTGTATTTCTTTAGTTAAAAGATTGTCTACTGAGGATGATGTCAACCGACTTGTAAACTTGTCCCTCTGTGTCCAGGACCTTCGTCCACTCCCTGGTCCAGTTCAGGAAGCCCATCGCAGTGGCGGTCCAGGGCCCGGCGCTGGGTCTGGGGGCGGCCCTCCTCCCGCTGTGCGACGTGGTCTGGGCCAGTGAGAAGGCCTGGGTGCAGACCCCCTACGCCGCCTGCGGCCAGACCCCCGATGCCTGCTCCTCCTTTACCTTCCCCCGGGTCATGGGCCTGGCCTCGGTGAGACCCCGGAGCAGAGAGTCAAGTGAAAACCACCATGTATTTATTCAAATGTTCTGTAGGTGTCGTGGATGCAGTGTGTTGAGCTCACCGACCAATCAGAGACGAGGACACATGTTCTAAAGAAATACTGCAAAAATATGAAATGACTACAAAACCCTGTTGTCTCAGACTGAAGCCCTATTTCTCTTTAATGCCTTGCTGACCTCTGACCTCTCAGGCCAGCGAGATGTTGCTGGGCGGCAGGAAGCTGACAGCCCATGAGGCCTGTGTGAAAGGCCTGGTGTCCCAGGTCCTGTGGCCCGGCACCTTTACCCAGGAAGTGATGCTGCGCGTCCAGGAGCTGGTGTCCGTCAACTCCCTGGTGAGTCCGTCCCCCGTGTCGTCCTCCATGTTGTTTTACAAAGATGTCCAGACGCCAACATGTTACTTAATTTGTGCCTCCATCTTTACATCCACGTCATCAGTCATGTTCCATGTCTCCCTGGGGGGGGGGGGGGGGACTTCCTGTCCTCTAGGTCCTGCAGGAGTCCAAGGCCCTGATGCGGAGCAGCTGCCGGAGTGCCCTGGAGCAAGCTAACGAGCGCGAGTGTGAAGCTCTGAAGAGGGTTTGGGGCTCCTCTCAGGGGACGGACGCCATCTTGAAATACCTTCAGAACAAACTGGACCAGCTGTAGTCTGGACCCCGTTCCCAGGTTCAAGCTTCAAAGGCCTTTTGCTTTGGGTCTGGAACGGAGCAGGGCCCCCAATGGTGGACCTCAGTGCTCCAGGGCCACAGGAGGTCATGGAACGTGATGTTACTTCCTGTTGTCCAAAGCTAAACTCATAGGACGTTTATCATTTTTTAATTGACCCAGAAAAGAAACATTTTTCTCTCATGAAGTCCACCCACAATGCCTTTCACCTGCTCAGTGTTTAGTGTCTGATTTGGAATTACCGATACCGGATCAAAGTCAAGGTTATGATTCAGATGATCAAGAACATTGATGTTGAGCAACAGTTTTTCTTGTCATCTTTATTTTTTTCCAGCGCTCCACGCACCTTACAACAAACTGTAAAGCTCCGTGTTTCAAGTGTTTATTAAACATGTTCTGCTTCCCGGAGCGGCACCCTGTCAGGGGGGGCAGGCGTCCTGGGCCCCGGTCCCCATGAGGATCCGCTGTTCCCCGTCCTGGAACAGCAACAGGCAGCAGAAGTGGTCCCCTCCTGTCAGGACACCGTGCTCCGCCCTCCCCCAGGAGACCGGGCTGTCCACGAAGCCATGCACGCTGAGGGCCAGCCAGGGCGTGGCGGGGGTCTCCGCCAAGCACCTCCTGCAGGGGGCCCAGGCGTACATAATCAATGAGGTGTGAACATTTTAAGAGTTACTACACGGCTGGGATACTTCAACTTTTATGAATAATAATAAATAAACTATAGTGGAAGACTCGTGTCCAGGAAGAAGTTTATATGTCAAATCCTAGTTCACACAGTGTTTTTATTCAATCATTACCAGAACTTCCTGTTGACATAGCCCATCACGTTTTTTCTACTTTTCCCTCTAGTAATAAATACTGTTATGAAATATTCATATAAATATTAAACTTCCGGGGAGATGAAAGGAATCGTACCTGAGCTGGTCCAGCAGCGTCAGGACATCGTCCGGGTGCAGCAGGCCGCTGACGGAGCAGCACAGAGCTCCGCCCACCTCCACCCGCGGCTCGGGACACGAGAAGGATGACAGGAAGCTGCTCTGCTGCGAGCTGCAGGGAGAGGGCGCTTTTAGGGCATGTCCCAGACAGTATACAGTGTAACGTATAGTCCGCCCGCAGGAAGTGATGCGGACCCACCAGGGAACTCCAGCCTCCACGGCTCCCAGCCACTCCAGGAAGCTGTGTGGGTCAGAGGTCAGGAGGTCAGAGGTCAGCAGGGCTGGGCAGACCAGGTCTCGCAGCACCCTGCTGGCGGTCTGAGGGCGGTGCTCGGTCCAGGCGTAGTGAGACAGGAAGTGTAGAGTTGCCATTTCCCCTGCAGGACACAAGAAGTATCACTACAACTCAAATACTTAAAACAGATAAGTTCTAGGGAACAGGAAGTCCTACCCGGGTCGTGAGCCAGCAGGAAGTCGCTCTCCAATTTGGTTCGCTCTCGTAGACCAGTGAGCAGGCGCTGGTAGCTCCGCCCACCTGGAGACCACTTCCTGTCTTTTAGGTCCACGCTCACCACTGAATAGGAAGTGGGTACAGTCACTGTACTGCCGCACTCCGGACCCCCCACTGTACCCCCCAATGCACCCCACACCCCCCACCGTATCTCCTGCAGGGTTTGCAGCTGAACTTGGAGGGTGATCCTTCCACTCCGAGCGTCTCGTACGAGTCTTTATCCAGAGACAGGATCAGGACACCTGTCAAGGTGTCAAGTCACTTTATTTATAAAACACATTTCATACCAGGGCAACACAATGAGCTTTACAAAGAAATACAATCAAAGAAAATATATAGTAAAGCACACAAGTCTGTCATAGACTGTAGTGAACATCAAGTTTTTAAGCTGCTTTTTAAAGTGTTCAGTGTGGGGGGCTCGCTCAGGTCCTCGGTAGGGCGTTCCATTTACTTGGGGCATAGATATAGAAGGCAGCCTCTCCTGCTTTACAGCTGGTACGAGGTAGTTAAAAGACCACTGCCTGTGGACTTGAGACTTCTTTTTGCTTCCTGTATAATGAGCATTTCTTTTATATACTGCGGTGCAAGGCCATTTAGAGCTCTATATACAAGAAGCAGTATCTTAAAATCAATTCTAGTTGGTGTTTCTTTATATGTGACCCACAGCAGACTTTAGGGTGATTTGGTGGTCTTTGACTTTTTTCCCTGCATCATTTGTGAAGAAGTGAAGAATCAGAGCTTCAAAACAAGGTGTCACTTATGTGAATCAAGCAAATATTTTTAAAGCTATGACTTGTTAATGACGAGGGCTTGGCAAACTGTGATTCTGAGATAATCACCTTCAAAGTTTTCAAAGGATCCTCGTCTTGTTTACTGAAGTGACATCAGCTTTTCTTCTTTGCGTGTTACGCCGCCTCAACAACAATGTCTTTGTGTGTGTGTGTGTGTAAAAGTAGTACGATTTAAAAGGTTGAACTCTATCAAAATGGTTTCACATTGTGACTTCACATCACATGGAATACGGAAGAATGATCTTCACCTGGACGCTCGCTTAGAAGGAAACCATCGAACCGCATTATTTAGCGTCTCGGTAAGTGAACTGTGTTTCCATGTCATCTAACGGGAATATTTAACTACACAGTTGAACATTTATCTACTAGTTATAAATCAAACTCGGTTTCAAAAATATGTTGAGAAAAAACAAAAAACAAAACACAAAAGAACACATCTGGAAAAATCTAATTTTCCTTCTTGAAGGTTTTCTCTACTTATTCATCTGCTCCTGGTGATTTTAGAAATGTGTGACATGTCAGGTTTTGCTGCAGTGGCTCACGTGTACAAGTGGAGCATATAGAGGATAAACAATAATGGTCCCAGAATCGGACCTTGGGACTTATAATATCCACTTGTTTTGAGACAAAATCTCCAATGAACAAAAATAACTGTAGTACCGGTACACTGTCCTCCTGGCACACTGTAGTACCGGTACACTGTAGTACTGGTACATTGTAGTACCGGTACACAGTGCTACCAGTACACTGTAGTACCAGTAAACAGTCGTACCAGTACACTGTAGTACCAGTACACTGTAGTACCAGTGCACGGTCCTACAAGTACACAGTTCTACCAGTACAGTGTACTACCAGTACAGTTTCTCTTCTCTCATCATCTCTTGTTTGGTACCATTTGGCAGCAGAGCAAAGCAGTTGTCTTCATCGATTCTGGTTCTGTAGGACAAACAGGAAGTAGAACCTGTGGAGACAAACAGGAAGTAGAACCTAAAACAGGAAATTGAATCTGCCAAGACAGACAGGATGTAGAACCTAAACTAAATCACGACCTGCCGAAACAAACAGGAAGTAGAACGTCAACAGGAAATGGAACCTAAACAAGAATCACAACCTGCCCAGACAAACAGGAAGTGGAATTGCCAGGACAGACAGGAAGTAGAATCGTACCTTTGAAAACAGCATTCTCCAGGAAGTCTGGGTCCAACAGCTCGAACAGTGGCAACTTCCTGACGAGGACGAAGTGTCTCCAGGTGTTGAGGAGTGTGTCCAGGTGTGGAGGCGTGGCGCTCCACCCTGGGACCAGCAGAGACACCTGCAATCACCTGGAAGCTTTACGGCGTTGTCATGACAACTCCATTTCAACACACATCACCAAGGATTTCACACATGGAGTTGGCTCGCCGCTCAAGAGCATCGGGTCCGAATCGTGTCCCTTTTATTTTAGTCCCAAAAGTTAAAAAAGTGGATGAAATGTCTGTGAAGGACATGCAGTGTTGAATGCATTTGAATATAACTTCCACACGGAGTGATTTCCTTCCACAGAGACACCGTGAGGCAAGACTCTGGACTATAGGAAGCAGACAGGGGCCTGACAGGAAGCAGACAGGGGCCTGACAGGAGGTAGACAGGGGCCTGACAGGAGGTAGACAGGGGCCTGACAGGAAGCAGACAGGGGCCTGACAGGAGGTAGACAGGGGCCTGACAGGAGGTAGACAGGGGCCTGACAGGAGGTAGACAGGGGCCTGACAGGAGGTAGACAGGGGCCTGACAGGAGGTAGACAGGGGCCTGACAGGAGGTAGACAGGGGCCTGACAGGAAGCAGACAGGGGCCTGACAGGAGGTAGACAGGGACCTGACAGGAAGCAGACAGGGACCTGACAGGAGGTAGACAGGGACCTGACAGGAAGCAGACAGGGACCTGACAGGAGGTAGACAGGGGCCTGACAGGAAGCAGACAGGGGCCTGACAGGAAGCAGACAGGGGCCTGACAGGAAGCAGACAGGGACCTGACAGGAGGTAGACAGGGGCCTGACAGGAGGCAGACAGGGGCCTGACAGGAGGTAGACAGGGACCTGACAGGAGGTAGACAGGGGCCTGACAGGAGGTAGACAGGGGCCTGACAGGAGGTAGACAGGGATCCGACAGGAAGTAGACAGGGGCCTGACAGGAAGCAGACAGGGGCCTGACAGGAGGTAGACAGGGATCTGACAGGAAGTAGACAGGGATCCGACAGGAAGTAGACAAGGACCTGACAGGAAGTAGACAGGGACCTGACAGGAAGCAGACAGGGGCCTGACAGGAGGTAGACAGGGGCCTGACAGGAGTTTACTGTCTTACATGACTCAAGAAACCAGAAAATATTCACATTTAACAAGCTGGAATCAGAAAGAAAGAATGACTCAAAACAATTACTCTGTGATGAAAATAGTTGGTGATTAATTCAATAGTTGGCAACTGATCGATTAATTGACTTATCGCTATCTCTACTCAATAGTCTAACAATGGCATAACAGTCAGGGCTGAGATAAGAATGTTTAAATCTGAAGTCCAATGGAATCATCACACCCCTAATACACACACACATCAGGGATGATCATTGACAGTTTTTTTTCTGGCACTATCCCATCATTTACCATCATCCGACAATATTTAAACATTAGGGCACTGTCCCCTGAACACAATGACGGTCTTTTTTATTGGACTTGTTAATAAAATCATAAATATCCGATTATTGGTGAACACCATCGCAGAGACGTGGATCCTCCAAAAAACAACAAAAAACTTTTAGTCACATTCCAATTCCAAAATCCATCAAAACGAGCGTTCCATTTCCAACTTCCAAATCACAATCATTTTGTCGTCGTGGTCGATCATGATAAACAGATGCAGCGTGGGGGGCATCGGCTCCAAACCAGGAACCAAAACCATAACCTTTTTTTAAAGTAAAACAAAGTACATTTATAATTTATTTATTCAGTGTTTAAGGTAAAGCCACGAGAATACACTTAAAACTGTAAATTGAGCATTATCACTATTATCATTATTATTACTACTACTACGATCATCGTCATCATCATTACAATATGGTGATAACATTCCTACTTGTTTTTATCAGGAAACGTCAAATAAAACACACTGTACTACTCTGCAGTACTCCGTTGGTGCTCTGTCGGTACTTTGCAGTACTCTAGTCTGTACTCTGTAGTACTCCGTCGGTACTCTGTTGTACTCTGTAGTACTCTGTAGTACTCCGTCGGTACTCTGTC
>NC_137196.1:32681529-32709029 GCF_960531495.2 Zeus faber | reverse complement strand
CACTCCTCCCTCTCGGCAGTTGCTGTTCAGGTGGTCGACCACATGGTGGCGTCGCAGCGCATCAGAGCCGAGGATCATGGGAAGATTCTCCGAGCTCTGCAACACAGGTGCACAAACTGTCTCCACCCCCATTCACCTGTTCTCCAACTCCAGCCATCCTCTCTTCTCTCCATCCCCCTTCTCTCATCCTCTCCTCTCTCCACCCTCTTTTTTCACCACTCTTTTCTCCATATTCTCTTCTCTCCACCTTTCTTCTCTCCATCCTCTCTTCTTTCCACCCTTCTTTCCATATTCTCTTCTCTCCACCCTTCCTTCTCTTGATCCTCTCCTCTCTCCACCCTTTTTTCACCACTCTCTTCTCTCCACCCTTCTTCTCTCCATATTCTCTTTTCTCCACCCTTCCTTCTCTTCCATCCTTTCTTTTCTCCATCCTTTCTTCTCTTCATCCTCTCTGAACTCATGGAGAGGATCCATCTGACCCCTGGGGTCCCTCAGGGTTGGGTCCTGGTTCCTCTACTGTTCCTTCTATTGAGTCCCTTGGTGACGTGGTCTACTCCCATGGCTTCTCCACCCACTTCTCTGCTGATGACGCTCAGCTTCACCCCTCCTCCCTCTCTGTGGAATAATGATGATATAGAGAGGAGCATCTCTGCACATCTTCAAAACCTTAACACTTGGATGTCTGGGCTCCACCTGAAGATCCACCTCAACAGGATTGAGCTCCTCCTTCTCCCTGGGAAACACTGCGCTCACACAGACTTCTCCATCACCATGCAGAACACAAAGTATCTCCATCTCAGACTGTCCACATCACCATGGCGACCATCTTTCTTGCTCCACCCACATCACCATGACGACCATCTCTCCTGCTCCGCCCACATCATCATGACGACCATCTCTTCTGCTCCACCCACATCCCTGCTACAACTTTCTCCTTCAGGTTTTTCCTTCCCTCTTAGAGGAGTCGCTTTCAACCAAAGTATCCGATCAATGACACAATGTCAGAGCATGTACAGCATGTGGGCGTGGCTAGTGTGGGCGTGGTGGTTGTGGGCGTGGTCTTACTTTGCAATTTGTGTGTGTGTGCAGTCTGATCAGCCAGCCGCTGATGGCAGGAGGTGGTTGCCATGGAGATGGACGTCTGGAAACAAACAGGAAGGAGGTATCTGAGCACATGGGGAGGGGTGAGGGAGACTGCAAGGGCTTCTGGGTAATTCGGAAATATCAGTTGACCTGTGACTAATAATTTGTGTATTTGTGTGTGTGTGTGTGTGTGTGTGTGTCTTGTAGGAGAAACTTCCAGAAAAAGCCGAAGCCTCCGTGATGATAGTGGGTAGGACATCACGGCACCAGAGCTGCCCCTGAAAGCTTTGACCCTCAGTCATGGATCAGTGGAACAGTGTTTCCTTGTTTTGTTGTGTTGTCAGTCAGTCCAACAGGTAGAAGCACAGGGATAATGAGGAATTATAAACACTTGTACTGGGAACCTCCCGGTACAACCAGTCTGTACTGGTAACACTGGAAACCTTGCAGTACAACCAGTCTGTACTGGTGACACTGGGAACCTCCTGGTACAACTAATGTGTTATTGGTGACACTGGGAGCCTCCCAGTACCACCAGTCTGTACCGGTGATACTGGGAACCTCCCGGTACAACTACTGGTGATACTGGGAACCTTCCGGTACAACCAGTCCATACTGGTGACTATCGGAGCCTCCCAGTACAACCAGTCTATTACTGGTGACACTGGGAACCTCCCAGTACAATCAGTTTGTTTCTGGTGGCACTGGGAATCCGCCAGTACAACCAGTCTGTTACTGGTGGCATTGGGAACCTCCCAGTACAATCAGACTGTTACTTTACTCTCCAAGACCAAGATCAATTACTATTCCACCCTTATTGGCTCAGAGCAAAACCACCCCAGAACACTATTTACCACCATTAACCACGCTCCGCCCCCTTGCTGCCTCCGACACTGTGGATGCCCCTGACCTCTGCACCAAGTTCTAAAGTGGACACCATTCACCAACAACTCCTGGTTCCTGCCCCCTCTCCTCCCAGCGTGTCACAGACACTGGGCAGTGTGCCCTCAGCTGCCCCCCTCCGCCCCCAACGCTCTCTCTCTTCCTTTTCCCTCGTGGATGCTTCACTAGTCTCGAGGTTGGTGACCAAAGCCAAAGCCTCCACCTGTTACCTGGACCCTATGCCAACAGCGTTGGTCGCCTGCTTTCCTACCCTCTGCCCCTCCATCACAGACATAATCAACTCCTACCTAGTATCTGGTACAGTTACCCCCAGTCTCAAAATGGCCCCTATCACTCCCATCCTAAAGAAGCCTGGTCTGGACCCTGACGATCTTAACAAATACCGGCCGATCTCCAACCTTCCATTCCTCAGTAAGGTCCTGGAAAGATCAATGGCCGCCCAGCTCAATCAACATTTGTCCAACCATGAGCTCTACGAACCCCTGTAGTCAGCCTACAGAGCACACCACAGCACAGAGAACGCCCTAATCAAGATCACCAACGACCGCCTCCTCGCTGCAGACTCCGGTAATATCAGTATCCTCATCCTCCTGGACCTCTAGCGGCTTTTGACACGTTTTCCTACACAATCCTCCTCAAACTCCTATCCCACCTCCTTGGCATCACAGGTACAGCTCTCTCATGGTTTCAATCATATCCATCAAACCGACTCAGTTTGTCAAGATCAACGGCTCCTCCTCCCCCCACGCCCTAGTCAACCATGGCGTCCCTCAAAGCTCTGTGCTCGCTCCAACACTCTTCATCATCTACCTGCTCGTCACCATGGTAGGTAGGTCATCACCATGGTCTCAACTTCCACTGCTACGCTGATGATACACAGCTTTATCTCAGCACCTCACCATCCACTAAGTTCCCCTCACAGTCTCTGGTCAACTGCCTTCATGTCATAAAAACCTGGATGACAACAAACCTACTCCAACTCAACAGCAAAAAGTCAGAGCTCATGGTTGTGGCCCCAAATCCGCTGCTCCAGAAGGTTGGAGATCTCCTCCTCCTCGTCGACGGCTGTTCCATTAAAACATCTCCCAAGGTCGGCAACCTGGGTGTTATCCTGGACTCCACCCTCTCCTTTCAGTCACACATCAGACCCATCACCAAGTCGCCTTCTACCACCTCAAAAACATCTCCCGTCTCCGTCCCTCACTCTCAGACCCTCATCCACGCTTTTATCACCTCCCGACTGGACGACTGTAACGGAGTCCTGTCCAGGGTTTCCAGCAAAGCCCTGGACAGGCTCCAGTCTGTGCAGGACTCAGCTGCCAGGGTTCTCACCCACACCAAGCCCTGGCAGCACATCACCCCCACCCTCATCCACCTCCACTGGCTCTCTCTTACAAACCCCTCCTCCTCACATACAAATCCCTTCACGCACACACCCCCCAATACCTGTCCCACCTCCACCACCAGCACACTACATCCCGGAACTTGCGGTCCTCAAACATGGATCTACTGTCCGTCCCGCGTACCAGACTACCAGCTTTGGGGGACAGAGCTTTCAGCGTGGCAGCCCCCACCCTCTGGAACGCTCTCCCTCCCGGTATTATTATTAGTTTTCACTGGGAACCCTCCAGTACAACTAGTCTGTTACTGGTAAGACTGGGAACCTCTCGGTACAACCAGTCTGTTACTGGTAAGACTGGGAACCTCCCGGTACAACCGGTCTGTTACTGGTATGACTGGCAACCTCCCGGTACAACCAGTCTGTTACTGGTGACACTCGGAACCTCCCGGTACAACCAGTCTGTTACTGGTGACACTGGGTACCTCCCGGTACAACCAGTCTGTTACTGGTGACACTGAGAGCCTCCCTGTACAACCAGTCTGTTACTGGTAAGACTGGGAACCTCCGGGTACAACCAGTCTGTTACTGGTAAGACTGGGAACCTCCCGGTACAACCAGTCTGTTACTGGTGACACTGGGAACCTCCCGGTACAACCAGTCTGTTACTGGTGACACTGAGAACCTCCCTGTACAACCAGTCTGTCACTGGTAAGACTGGGAACCTCCCGGTACAACCAGTCTGTTACTGGTGACACTGGGAACCTCCCGGTACAACCAGTCTATTACTGGTGACACTGGGACCCTCCCGGTACAACCAGTCTATTACTGGTAAGACTGGGAACCTCCCGGTACAACCAGTCTGTGACTGGTGACACTGGGAACCTCCCGGTACAACCAGTCTGTTACTGGTATGACTGGGAACCTCCCGGTACAACCAGTCTGTTACTGGTGACACTGGGAACCTCCCAGTACAACCAGTCTGTTACTGGTGACACTGGGAACCTCCCGGTACAACCAGTCTCTACCTGTGACTCTCGTAGCTCAGACTGGTTTGCTGTCTGCAGCCACTGGGAGCTTCCTGGAGCAGCCGTCCTTGGCCTTTGTCCGGCTGCAGGAAGCTGTCAACATGGAGTCGGTTGCACTTCCTGTTCGCTTCCTCTTCCTGCTCCTGGCCCCACCCACTGCTGCCACCACCTGCCACCTGATTGGACAATCAATCTCCACCTTAATGTCTGACAAGGTGAGTGTGTGAACTCTTGCTGCTACCACCACTAGTACTACTTCTACTACTTCTATTACTACTACTACGACCACTACCACTACTACTACTTCCACTGCTACTGCTACTAGTACTGCTACTACTACTGCTACTACTACTACCACTGGTACTGCTTCTACTATTACTGCTACTATTACTGCTACTGCTACTGCTACTGCTACTAGTACTGCTACTACTTCTGCTACCGCCACTACTACTACTACTTCTACTACAACTACTGCTACTACTACTATAGGGGATGGTAGCTCAGGCGGTAGAGCTGGTGGTCTAGTGATCTAAAGGTTGCTGGTTCGATCCCAGGCTCCTCCTGCTAGCATGCTGTAGTGTCCTTGAGCAAGACACTTAACCCCTAATTGCTCCTGATGGCTGCGTCCATCGGCGTTTGAACAATTGTAAGTCGCTTTGGATAAAAGCGTCTGATCAATGACTAAATGTAATGTAATGTACTACTACTGCTGCTACTGTTACTGCTACTGCTACTGCTTCTACTACTACTACTACTACTACTACTACAGCAATACACGGTAGTGACATAGTACCACGGTACACAGTACTAGCATAGAAGCACAGTACACAGTACTAACATAGAAGCACAGTACACAGTATTAACATAGAAGCAACCTTGTGTCCAGAACTTCCTGGAGGTGGTCAGCGCTGCAGAGCGTCAGGATCTTTTCTCAGTGATCAACAGCTTCCTGAGGGAAGAGGAAGAGGAACAGGAAGAGGAAGAGGAGGAGCAGGAGAAGGAGGAGCTGGACCCTGACGCTACCTTCCAAAAGGAGAGCGCCGATCATGAGGCAACACCTGCAGGTAGTACTGTAGTGCTGCAGCTACTACTGGAGGTAGTACTGTGCTTTAGCACGTCATTCTCCTGCTTTCTAATTTACCTTCTGAATAATAAATAATATTACATGTTACCACCTACTGTACTACAACAGCTACCACCCCCAGCTCAGAGTACATGTGTCGTACTGTCTAGGCGTGAAGGCCCCGCCCCTGGCCCCACCCCCCGACCCCCTGCGGCGCTCTGGCCGGCTTTGCGGCGGTTTGATCCGGGATGCGGCACGGCGCTTCCCGCAGTACGCCAGCGACCTGCGCGATGCTGCCAACACACAGGTCATGGCCGCCATTGTCTTCATCTACTTCGCCGCGCTGACGCCCGCGGTCACCTTCGGAGGGCTGCTGGGTCAGTGCGATACAGGAAGTACACCCAGATAGACAGGAAGTGACTCAGGCAGGAAGTACACACTCAGACAGGAGGTACACATCTCTATGTAGAATGTACTAAACAGTATACTTGTCCTACGCAGGGGAGAAAACAGATGGCCTGATTGGAGTGTCAGAGCTGATCGTTGCCACGGCGATGCAGGGCGTGGTGTTCAGCCTGTTGGGGGCGCAGCCCCTACTCATCGTCGGCTTCTCAGGCCCCCTGCTGGTGTTCGAGGAGGCCTTCTACTCCGTGAGACCCTGAGCCTTTTCTACTGCTTTACTACTGTTTTACTACTGCTTTACTACAACTACTTTAATACTACTTTTCTACTGCTTTATTACTACTACTTTATATTGCTTTTCTACTGCTTTACTACTACTACTACTACTTCACTACTGCGTCACAACTACTTTACTACTGTTTTTCTACTGCTTTACTACTACTAATACTTTACTACTGCTTTACTACTGATCTACTACTGCTATACTACAACTACTTTATTCCTACTTTACAACTACTTTATTACAGTTTTAGATTAGATTAGATTAGATTAAACTTTATTGTCACGAGCAGAGTACAGGTACAGAACCAATGAAGTGCAGTTGATGTCTAACCAGAAGTGCAAAAGAAGCATTTAAATACCAAAGTACTATTTGAGTACAGTGTTTCTGTGCAGTTATGTAGGCAAAAGAGATGTATTATGTACAACAGTGTAAGGTTATAAATACAGGTTTGTCAGGAGTATAGGGGGATGTTGTATAGAGAGTATAAATAGACATTTTATATCAATACTATATATATACATGTAGTATATCTATGTATATTGTGCAGGTTTTGGTCAGGTTATGGAATATTAAAAAAAAGTTACAAAAAAGTATTTTTATTTGTGATAGCAGCGCAAGGGCAATTGATGAAACAGTGCAGAAGCGAGTGTAAACAGTCATATAGTGCAAGGCAGTAAATGTAAACAGGTGAACATTGCAGAAAGTGAGATGCAACAGGTAAGCAGGTAACAACAGGTAAGCAGGTAACAACAGGTAAGCAGCTAACAACAGGTAAGCAGGTAACAACAGGTAAGCAGGTAACAACAGGTAAGCAGCTAACAACAGGTAAGCAGGTAACAACAGGTACGCAGGTAACCATTTAAAAGTCCAGTGCCAGAGGCGGTGTGGGGGTTTATTCAACAGTGTTACAGCCTCTGGAAAGAAGCTGTACTTGAGCCTGCTGGTGTGGGAGCCAGGCTCCTGTATCGCTTGCCAGATGGGAGAAGGGTGAAAAGTCCATGGTTGGGGTGGGTGTCATCCTTGACAATGGATTTGGCTTTGTTTAAGCAGCGGTCATGGTATGTGTTGTGGATGGGTGGGGGTAGTATACAGCCAATAGTCCTCTGGGCAGAGTTCACTACTCTTTGTAGTGCCTCGCGGTCGGCAACGTTGAAGTTACCGTACCAGACCGAGATGCAGTTTGTAGGTATGCTCTCAGTCGTACAGCGGCAGAAGTCCGATAGAATCCTAGGACAAAGCTGTGCTTTCTTAAGGGTCCGTAGGAAGTGAAGCCGCCGATGCGCCTTCTTCACCAGACTGGAGGAGTTGAGGGACCAAGAGAGATTTTCTGTGATGTGGACCCCAAGGAACTTAAAGCTAGACACACGCTCCACCTCAGCACCGCTGATATGGAGGGGGGTGTGTGCCCTGCTCCTGGTTCTCCTGAAGTCCACAATGATCTCCTTGGTCTTCTTGGTGTTGAGTTCCAGGTTATTGTTTTTACACCACGTAGTTAGATGTTGAACCTCTTCCCTATATGCTGTTTCATCCTCATCTCTGATCAGGCCCACCACAGTGGTGTCATCTGCAAACTTGATCATGGCATCTGAGCCATAAACAGGGGCGCAGTCGTGAGTGAAGAGAGAGTAGAGCAGAGTGCTCAACACACAACCCTGCGGCACGCCAATGTTCAGGGTGATAGTGGAGGAGGAGAGACTCCCCAATTTAACAGTCTGGGGTCTGTTAGTAAGGAAGTCCATAATCCAGTTGCAGAGTGAGTTGCTGATGCCAAGCTGGCTGAGCTTGGAGATCAGCTTGGAGGGGATCACAGTTTATTTAGCGAATGCAAAGTCCCTAAGCCAAGCAGTTGCCTCCTGGTCTGCTGTATGTAGGGTGACTAATCCTCCTTTCAGTTTTTGAAGAGGGCAAACTTCTATGATGTGTTCCATGGTTTGCTCCTCTCCACAAGCACACAGTGGAGTGGGGCTACTGCCCCATTTGTGAAGGCTGGCCAAGCAGGGGCCATGTCCAGTCCTGAAGCGATTGAGCGTAGACCATTGTCTCCTTGGGAGGTTGGTGCCAGGGACCTGTTGATGGGGGTCTGACAACAGATGTTTGTTTGGGACCTCCTTGGACTCCCATTCTGCTTTCCAAGCCAGTTGGATGGCGAAGTCAGCTGGTGGGATGTTCTTCCAAATTGGTCGTCTAGATGGAAGTCGAGCAGTGGGTTGGTTGTAGATGTCTGCGTGGATTGGTAGATGGGGAGAGTCTTTGACCTTTTGGAGCATCCTTTGAGTGGCTGCTGTTCGCCGGATATGTGGAGGGGGAATGTTTGATCGGACAGGGAGCCAGGGGAGCGGTGTTGAGCGGATAGTCCCGGTTATGGTTCTCATGGTTGTGTTAAGCTGGGTGTCCACATGGTGTGTGTGGGGTGACCTGGACCAGACAGGGGCGCAATATTCAGCTGCAGAGTATGCGAGAGCCAGTACTGAGGTGCGCAGTGTGGAGGCTGCTGCCCTCCATTTTGCACCAGCGAGCTTGCAGAGCAGGTTGTTCCTTGACTTAACCTTAGCTGCCGTCCCTTTTAGGTGTTCCTTGAAGGATAGGGTCCTGTCAAGGGTCACTCCCAGGTAGGTTGGATTAAAGGCATGCTTCAGCTTGAGTCCGCCCAGATAGATGTTTAGTTCTCTGGCAGCTTTTGCGTTGTGGAGGTGGAATACACTGGAAACAGTTTTTGCTGGACTTGGTTTAAGGCGCCAGGTTCTGCAGAACTGGTCCAGTTTGGCAAGGTCATCAGTGAGCATCCATTCCAGTTCATCAAAGTCTGGTGCTTGAAATGCCAGACCAATGTCATCTGCATAGATGAATTTGCGAGATTTGGTGAAGGGAAGGTCATTTGTGAGGAGGTTGAACAGAGTTGGAGCTAGAACTGAGCCTTGTGGGAGTCCGTTTGTCTGTCTTCTCCATGCGCTCATGTTCTGACCAAGGTGAACTCTGAACCTCCGGTTTGTCAGTAGAGTTTGTATTATTACCGTTGCCCAGGCAGGGAGCGCCTTTGTGAGTTTGAGTAGGAGGCCTTTGTGTCAGACTGTATCATAGGCGGCTGTGAGGTCGAGGAACACTCGAACACTCAAGTCCCTGTCTTCAGTCTGCTCTGGAAGCCATTTTCGATGAAGGTGGTTAAGGCCAGTACTTGTTCTCCTGTGCTGAGCTCCTTGCGGAAACCTGCCTAATCCACGCGAAGAATTTCCTCTACTCCTGGAGAGATACGTTGTAGTATTAGGCGTTCCAGGATTTTGTAGGGAACGCTGAGTAGGGAGATTGGGCGGTAGCTGGCAGGTAGTTTGTGGTCTTTGCCAGGTTTTAAGATGGCAATAACTTTTCTGTCCGCCATTTCTTTGGGATCAAGTTCGTATTTATGATCTTGGCATAGAATTGTGTCAGCCAGGTTAGGGCTCGGGGGCCAAGGTGTTTCACAAACTCTGGAGAGATGTTGTCATATCCTGCTGCCTTTCCACATTTCAGGCCTTTCTCCAGTTCAGCAACCTCAAAAGGTTCAGGGTTTCTATGGTCTCTGAGCGCTTTCTTTAGCTCAGTTGTAACTGCTCTTCTGGTGGGTTTGTCTTGGGTTGCTTTTGCAATAGTCAGTAGGTGGTATGCAACTTGGTTGGGTGTGACACATGCTCGGTTTTGGCTGGGGGGCTTCTGTGCAGCTCCTAGAGGGCGGATGAGGCTCCAACATTTCCTGCTAGAGTGTATGAAGTTCAGGTCAGAAGTCATCAGGATCACAGTGTTGAAGGCAGAACTAAAGTCAATAAACAGCATTCTAACATATGTTTTGGGGCTATCCAGGTGGATGAGTGCTAGATGGAGCACTATGGAGATACTACAATTACTTTATTACTACTGCTTTACTACTGCTTTAATACTACTTTATTACTGATTTATTACTACTACTTTACTACTGCTTAACTACTGCTTTACTACTAATACTACTACTACTTCTTTACTACTATTTTACAACAGCCTAACTACTGGTTAACTACTATTTAACTACAGCTTCACTACTACTTTATAGACAAGGCAAGTTTATATCAGCCCATATAATTCCGACATTGGAATCCGTAACTTTGCTGAATAATAAATGTGGGGTAGAGTCAGTGGGGTGGAGTCCGTAGTTATTGGCACATGGACCCAATTTACACAAACACTGTGTATGGAGTGTGTTCCCACATAGATGATGTCATGGAGACGTCACGTGATGCTCACACAGTGAGCTGACATCACCAGACAAGGCAACAGAATGTTTTTCAGACCAGCGCTTCGCTCGCCGACTCCCCGCCCCTCGCATGTAGAAGGGACAGAGTCACCGTCTCCAGATGCAGTCGCCCTAAAACCAAAGTTTTTAAACCAGTGTGATCATTTCAACCTGTCCTACACTCTCTGCCTCCGGAGGAAGGAACGCTCTACACCCGTTCTCCACCCGTTCTCCACCCGTTCTCCACCCATTCTCCACCCGTTCTCCTGGTCCGCTCCCTCCCTCCCCAGCATCTGCTGCGTCCCTATCTGTAAGGCCACTCCCCTTATCACTAAGGCCCCTCCTTTATCTGTGAGGCTCCTCCCCCATCTTGGCCACCTCCTCCCCACCAAGGGGCGATTGGTCCTGCCCATGACCTGGCCATGCCCCCTTTCAACAGGGTCCACCCTGAAGCTGTGTGTGACACCAACCCACCACCATTTTTGGTTTCCAGCGTATTATGTAATACGTGGTAAAGTACTGACTAAGTACTAGCTAAGTCCTAAGTGAGAACTATCCGAGTGCTACCTGAGTACTACCAGAGTACTCACACGCTTTCCCCACTGCAGTTCTGTCGGCTCCAGCAGGTGGACTACCTGGCGGGTCGGGTCTGGGTCGGCTTCTGGTTGGTTCTCATCGTCGGGCTGACGGTGGCGCTGGAGGGCAGCTTCCTGGTGCGCTACGTGTCGCGCTTCACGCAGGAGATCTTCTCCTTCCTCATCTCCCTCATCTTCATCTACGAAACCTTTGCCAAGCTGATCAAGGTGACAACATCGGCCCCTGTAGGCGGGAGTTTGAACTACGTCACCAGACAGACCCCACAGATCAGAAAAGAAAGACAAAAACCACATGATTCAAGATTCAAGATTCACATGAATACTACAGTCATGGTGTCACTGTGTCTCTGTAGATCTTTCAGGAACATCCACTAGGAAGCTGCTCCTCCAGTAACAGCACCACCTTAGTGTGGGAGTGGAACTGCGGTCTGGGTGTCATAGAGCCCAACATCACCCTGCTGTCGCCCCCCAGCCGCCCTCACAGGGTGCTGGGGGAGCCCAACACCACCCTGCTGTCGCCCCCCAGCGGCCCTCACAGGGTGCTGGGGGAGCCCAACACTGCCCTGCTGTCTCTGGTCCACATGGCAGGAACCTTCCTTATCGCCTTCTACTTGCGCAAGTTCAAGAACAGTGTGTACTTCCCTGGCAGGGTGCGTACGCCATGTTGCTACTGTGTATTATACAGAGATCACCCGCCATCTTGGATAGAGACAGGAAGTGTGGGGTGTTTTTCAGTTGCGACGGCTCATCGGAGACTTCGGTGTTCCCATCGCGATCCTAGTGATGGTGCTGGTGGACATCAGCCTCCAGGACACCTACACCCAGGTGACTCTGCCCGTTACTGAGTACTACTGACCCCACAGGACCGTTACTGACCCGCTGCCCCTCCCCATGCAGAAGCTGAGCGTGCCTCGTGGACTCTCCGTCTCCAGTCCAGAGAAGCGAGGTTGGCTCATCTCGCCACTCGGAACCGACGGGCAGTTTCCTGTTTGGATGATGATCTGCAGCTTCCTGCCGGCACTGCTGCTCTTCATCCTCATCTTCATGGAGTCCCAGATCACAGCGTAGGACCGACACACTAGCCACAGGCTGCTGACCGCTAGCTGCTGACTGCTATCTGCTGACCGCTAGCTGCTGACCAGTATGGCTGTGTCCAACAGGCTAATCGTTAGCAAGAAGGAGCGCATGCTGGTGAAGGGCTCTGGGTTCCACCTGGACCTGCTGATAGTTGTGGCGATGGGAGGCTTCTCGGCGCTGCTAGGGTTGCCTTGGCTCTCGGCCGCCACCGTGCGCTCCGTCACCCACACCAACGCACTGACGGTGACGAGCCGGACGACACATCCTGGAGAGAAGCCTGGAATCCTGGAGGTCAAGGAACAGCGGGTCAGCGGCCTGGTGGTGGCGCTGCTAGTGGGTGGGTCCATGAGGAGCTGGACTTTCGGGGTCTCCTTCCCAATGTCACAGACACAGACTAAGTGATGCCCTGTTTCTGTGTTGTGTTGCCGTGTTGTGTTGCTGTGTTGCTGTGTTGTGTTGTGTTGCTGTGTCGTGTCGTGTTGTGTTGCTGTGTCGTGTTGTGTTGCTGTGTTGTGTTGTGTTTCTGTGTTGTGTTGTCTTGCTGTGTTGCTGTGTTGTGTTGCCGGGTTGTGTTGCTGTGTTGTGTTGCCCTGTTGCTGTGTTGCTGTGTTGTGTTGTGTTGCTGTGTTGTGTTGTGTTGCTGTGTTGCTGTGATGTGTTGCCGGGTTGTAATGCTGTGTTATGTTGCTGTGTTGTGTTGCTGTGTCGTGTTGTGTTGCTGTGTTGTGTTGTGCTGCTGTGTTGTGTTTTGTGGCTGTGTTGGGTTGTGTTGTGTTGCTGTGTTGTGTTGCCGTGTTGTGTAACTGTGTTGTGTTGTGTTGCTGTGCTGTGTTGCCGGGTTGTGTTGATGTGTTGTGTTGCCATGTTGTGTTGCTGTGTTGTGTTGCCGTGTTGTGTTGCCGTGTTGTGTTGCTGTGTTGTGTTGCCGTGTTGTGTTGCTGTGTTGCTGTGTTGTGTTGCTGTGTTTCTGTGTTGTGTTGCTGTGTTGCTGTGTTGTGTTACTGTGTTGTGTTGCTGTGTTGTGTTGCTGTGTTTCTGTGTTGTGCTGCTGTGTTGCTGTGTTGTGTTGCCGTGTTGTGTTGCTGTGTTGCTGTGTTGTGTTGCTGTGTTTCTGTGTTGTGTTGCTGTGTTGCTGTGTTGTGTTACTGTGTTGTGTTGCTGTGTTGTGTTGCTGTGTTGCTGTGTTGTGTTGCTGTGTTTCTGTGTTGTGTTGCTGTGTTGCTGTGTTGTGTTGCCGTGTTGTGTTGCTGTGTTGCTGTATTGTGTTGCTGGTTGTGTTGCCGTGTTGCTGCAGGTCTCTCCATCGTGATGGGTGATGTCCTGCAGCACATCCCGCTCGCTGTGCTCTTCGGCGTCTTCCTCTACATGGGCGTCATGTCGCTGCACGGCATCGAACTGACGGAGCGAATCCTCCTGATGATCAAAGCTCCCAAACACCACGGTAACCATGGATACGGAGGCAAGGTCAGTGCACCAGGAGGGAGGGTTTGAGGAGGAGGACGAGACAGACAGTCAACAGACAGTCAACAGACAGTCAACTGACAGTCAACAGACAGTCAACAGAGAGTGCACCAGGAGGGAGGGTTCAGGAAACCATCAGGACGTATATCAGGGAATCTGGGCAGACAACAGACAGTGAACAAACAGTGAACAGACAGTCAACAGACAGTCAACAGACAGTCAACTGACAGTCAACAGAAAGTCAACAGACAGTCAACAGACAGTGCACCAGGAGGGAGGGTTCAGGAAACCATCAGGACGTACATCAGGGAATCTGGGCAGACAGACGGAGAGACAGACAGACTGTGAACTGAAAGTCAACAGACAGTCAACGAATAGTCAACAGACAGTCAACTGACAGTAAACAGACAGTCAACTGACAGTCAACAGACACTGCACCCGGAGGGAGGGTTCAGGAAACCATCAGGATGTAAATCAGGGAATCTGGGCAGACAACAGACAGTGAACAGAAAGTGAACAGACAATGAACAGACAATGAACAGACAGTCAACAGACAGTCAACAGACAGTGAACAAACAGTCAACAGACAGTCAACTGACAGTCAACAGACAGTCAACAGACAATGAATTGACAGTCAACAAACAGTGAACAGTCGACAGACAGTCAACAGACAGTCAACAGACAGTGTAAATCAGTTTCATCGTCAGTTCAGACTCATTGTGACTCTGAGTTGTTTGCGAGTCTCTCGTCACCGCTGACAGATGAGGAAGTGCATAGTATTGTGTACTGTGTACTGTGTACTTTGTACAAAGTACTGTGTACTTTGTACTATGTACTGTGTTCTGTGTACTATGTACTGTGTGTTCTGTGTAGTGTGTACTTTGTAGTGTGTACTATGTACTGTGTGTAGTGTGTACTATGTAGTGTGTACTGTGTGTACTTTGCAGGTGAGCACGGTGCGCATGCACCTGTTTACCGGCGTGCAGCTGCTCCTCGTCTCCGCCCTGTGGCTGCTCATGACGTCTGCTGCTGCGTTGCTCTTTCCCTTCCTGCTGCTGTGCTGCGCTGCACTGCGCTGCACCCTGCTGCACCACATGTTCAGCACCCAGGAGCTGCAGGCCGTGAGTACACACTGTACATGTACTTGTACTACATCTGGTATTACAGCTGGTACTGCAGCTGGTACTACAGCTGGTACTACAACTGATATTACAGCTGGTACTACACCAGCTGTAGTACCAGCTGTAGTACAAGCTGGTACTGCAGTTGGTACTGCAGCTGGTACCGCCCTGACCGCTGACCTCTGACCTCTGACCTCTCCCTCAGTTGGATGGCGATGCCCCTGTGGAACAAGACACAGTGAGCGTGTGACCTCTGACCTCCAGGACACTGGGATCAGACTCTTTCCAGCCGTTTGTAGTTTGTCGCCGTGACAACGTGGTGTTTTACTGCAGTATCAACAGGAGTACAACAACAACAACAACAACAACAACAATGACCACATAAACGAGGAGTACAAATAGTAAATATACAAAATACACACCAACATATAAACATGATATTGACATGACATAAACATATTAACGTGTAAACGTGGTGTAGACACATGGGATGTGGGAGTGTTTGTTCTTGTTGTCCTCACTGAAATCAAAATAAAAATATAAATAAAAAGCTGCAGATGTTTCTTTGATCTTTACTATGAGAAAGTACAAATGAAAGAATCAAATACACACACACACACACACACACTGAACATGCACACACACAGTGGTGTTGGAGCTGGAGCTGGAGCTGGAGCTGGGGAAGTCTTCCGGTGTGAGGTCCCGCAACTCACTTCAACCTGCTTGTGGGCTGCCCAGACGTAGGCTCTGTGAGCTCCAACCACAGCACCACCAGGTCCCCCTTGTTCTCCCGGACTTCCCACATCAGCTAAGTGACCACACCCATGTGCTCCAGGCACAGGGACCTTTGAGATCCAACCTTTCTGGACCGAGGTGTCGAATGATTAAGAATATCAACACTGAGCAGCGACAGTGGCTGTTTCTCAATACCAAGTACGCCAAGTCTGGACTTGCAGACTTGGTAGTTCAGACTTGGCAAGTTGGATTTGGGAGTACAGACTCCCGGGGACGGGAGGACGCAGTACGGTCATTCTGCCAAATGCATTCTGGGATACTTGTCTGTCCCAAGTCCACACAAGTCACCACCGATGCATCCTCCATAAAATGGGCGGAGCAAGTCCACATGCGGGCATTTGGACTGGACTTGGCTTGATGCGTACTTTGAATTGAAACAGTACTTGGGCTGCGACTGGTGACGTTTCACAAGTCCACAAGAACACAAGTACAGACAAGAACACAAGTGCACAAGACCACAAGTACAGACAAGAACACAAGTACAGACGCAGATTGAGAAAGGGCCATGGTCTGACTTCCACACACCTCCACTGACCAACGTATATGTATAATATACACTACTCACAAAAAGTTTGGGATATTTGGTGAAATTTATGGAAAATGTAAAAAGTTCACGCTACAGTGATATTATGTCACGAAAGTAGAGCATTTAAGTAGAAGCATGCAATGGTGATTTCCTCATCTCAAACAATTTATTGAAACAAAAGCCAACAACAGTGGTGGGTTTACCACAACAAAAAATGTCAATGTCTCAATAACTTGTCATGTGCCCTTGAGCATCAGTTACAGCTTGACAACGACGTCTCATGCTGTTCACAAGTCGACTTATTGTCTGCTGAGGCCTGGCCCCCCACTCTTCTTGAAGGGCTGCCCTCAGGTCATTGAGGTTCTGGCGTACAGAGTTACGAGCCTCTACACGGCATCAAGATTCAAGATTTTTTTTTTTTAAATTTGTCACATACATATACATACTTCCATACATATATGCAGTGAAATGTAATGCAACGCACCCGGTGATAGCACACAATATGTCCTAGGAAAATATAAAAAATAAAATAAAATAAAAAGTAGAAAATTCCTTTCTAATAGACCGACTAACTGACTCCTAAAACGTAATACAGTAAGTGGAATACTTATAGAATAAGATAAAAAATATATAGAATAAAATACAATAAAAATAAATTGAAATAAAATGGAATAGGTAGAAGGAATATGCCAATGTATATACAGATATGTGCATTTAAAGTGGCATGTGAATTAAAGTGGCATGTGAATGTGAATAGTGTGAGGTAGTGTTTGGGATAATACAGCACAGTATACAACAGTACGGCGCAGCAATACGGCATCACGAACAACCCTGAACAGTGATACAGTATGCGGTACAGTATGCTACATACAGTACAGTAGGTAGTGGAGCCTAGTGCATGGCTCAGTTAGGACCCCTGGTGAGGTCAGCGTTGACAGTTCTAATGGCTTGCGGGAAAAAACTCAGTCTCAGTCTCTCTGTCCTCGCTGTGTGACTGCGGAGGCGCTTGCCTGACGCAGCAGCTGAAACAGTCCGTTGTTGGGGTGATGAGGATCCTTCATGATCCTACGGGCTCTGCTACTACACCTCCTGGTGTATAACTCCTGCAAGGAGGGGAGGGTAGTTCCAGTGGTACGTTCAGCTGAACGCACCACCCTCTGCAGGGCCCGCCTGTCCTGGGCAGTACAGTTCCCAAACCAGGCAGTGATGTTGCCTGTCAGGATGCTCTCCACTGCTCCAGAGTAGAAGGACTTGAGGATCCTCACCGAGACCCGGAATTTCCTCAGCTGCCTGAGGTGGTAGAGGCGCTGCCTCGCCTTTCTCACCAGAGTGTCTGTATGAACAGTCCATGTTAAGTCCTCTGTGATGTGGACTCCCAGATATCTGAAGCTGCTCACCCTATCGACAGAAGTCCCATTAATCCACAAGGGCGCGTGCGTCCTCGATTGTGATCCACGCCTAAAGTCCACAATCAGCTCCTTGGTTTTGCTGACGTTCAGGTGGAGGCTGTTGTCCTGGCACCAGAGTGACATGTCAGCCACCTCCTCGCGGTAGGCCTTCTCATCGCAGTCGGTGATCAGGCCCACGACCACGGTGTCGTCAGCAAACTTGATAATGGTGTTGGAGCTGGACCTGGCCACACAGTCATGTGTGTACAGGGAGTACAGTAGGGGGCTGAGGACGCAGCCCTGGGGGGATCCTGTGTTCAGGGTGAGGGAGCTTGACATGTACTTCCTCACCTTGACCACCTGGGGGCGGCCTGTGAGGAAGTCCAGGATCCAGGTGCACAGCGGACCATTCAATCCGAGCTCCATCAGCTTGACAGCCAGTCTGGTGGGGACTATGGTGTTGAAAGCTGAACTATAATCAATGAACAGCATTCTCACATAGGCCCCCTTCTGGCCATCCAGGTGCGTGAGCGTGGTGTGCAGTACCTGGGAGACCGCGTCATCCGTGGATCTGTTCTGCCGGTACGTGAACTGCAACGGGTCCAAGGTGCGGGGGAGGGAGGCGCAGATGTAATCCTTAATCAGCCTCTCGAAACACTTCATGACCACCGAGGTGAGGGCCACCGGACGGTAGTCATTCAGGCAGGTTGGAGAGGCGATCTTCGGGACAGGAACGACGGTGGACCTCTTGAAGCAGGGTGGGACCACTGATTCAGCCAGGGAGATGTTGAATATTGTGGTGAACACCGGAGCTAGCTGGTTAGCACAGGTCTTCAGTACTCGTCCAGAAATGCCGTCTGGGCCCGCAGCTTTCCTGGTGTTCACCCGCATCAAAGCCCTCTTGACCTCGTGCACGGACACTGAGAGTGCGCGCTCATCCCCAGCGGTGTAACTCCAATTAGCCGGCGAGCTAACGGTGCTGCTGCCAGACTCGAACCGTGCATAAAAGGAGTTCAGTTGGTTGGCCAGGGAGGCGTCCACACTCGTGGCTGGGGAGGAGCTGCTCTTGTAGTTTGTTATTGTTTGCAGCCCCTGCCACAAGCGTCTGGTGTCCCCCCGCTCCATCTGCAGCTCCACGGTGTCTCTGTACGTCCGTTTAGCGTCCCTCACCGCCCTCCGCAGATTGTACGACGCCGCTTTGTAGTTGTCCATGTTACCAGATACAAGTCCGTCGTTGTAAGCGGCCGTGCGCGCATTCAGAGCGCAGCGGATGGATTTATCAACCCATGGTTTCTGGTTTGGAAATATCCGAACTTTCACCGTGGGAACGATTTCATCCGCCAGCGTAGCCACAAAACTTACTACGGCCTCCGTAAACTCGCTGACGTCACTTGAACTTGTTTGGAACATGTCCCAGTCTACGTCAGTCAGAGCGTCCTGAAGCGCAGCCTCTGATTGGTCCGTCCACCGCTTCACTTCCCTCGTCATCACCACATCCCGCGCGATCAGAGGCCTGTAAACAGGAAGCAGCGAGATCGCGGCGTGATCTGATTTCCCAAAAGCAGGGAGCAAGACGGGCAGGGAGCGAGACGGGCTCTCAGCTGATCCCATAGGTTTTCTATGGGATTCAGGTCTGGAGAAAGTGCAGGCCACTCCATTTGAGGTGCCCCAGTCTCAGGCAGCCGTTCCCTAATGATGCCACCTCCATGAGCTGGAGCATTGTTGTCCATGAAGATGAAATGAGGCCTGTGTTGTTCATGCAGGGGCACAATGACTGGATTAATGATGTCATTCAGGTAGTATGGGCTTGTCACTGTACCATTCACAAAGTGTAGGGCAGTTCTGTATTGATTAGACACACCTGCCCACACTGTAACACCACCACCACCAAAGGCTCGTCTGGTGACAACAGTGGCCGATTCATAGCACCCTCCTTGACGTCTCCAACATCATTGGTGGCCATCATTTCTGCTCAACGTGAATCGACTTTCATCAGAGAACAGCACTGAGGCCCATGGTGCCTTGTCCGGCGTAAATGCTGCCTGGCCCCTGCAAGATGATGATGCCTGTGCCTGGTGGTGTGGTCAGGTACCCTTGCAGGTGGTCTAGCACGCAGACCACGCTGATGTCAACGGTTTTGAATGGTCTGACGTGACACTTGGGTGCCTCTCACCTCCCTTCAATGTGCCTGGAGTTGAGTGGCATTCATCATCCGGTTCCGCAGGGCACTGTTCACAATGAAGCGCTCATCAGTGTGGGATGTGGCCAAAGGACGTCCACTTCAAGAGATTCAAGATTCAAGATTTTTTATTTGTCACATACATATACATACTTTCATACATATATGCAGTGAAATGTAATGCAACGCACCCGGTGATAGCACACAATATGTTCTAAAAAAAAAAATAAAAATAAAAGTGGAAAATTCCTTTCTAATAGACCGACTAACTGACTCCTAAAACGTAATACAGTAAGTTGAATACTTATAGAATAAGATAAAAATATATAGAATAAAATACAATAAAAATAAATTGAAATAAAATGGAATAGATAGAAGGAATATGCCTATGTATATACAGATATGTGCATTTAAAGTGGCATGTGAATTAAAGTGGCATGTGAATGTGAATAGAGTGAGGTAGTGTTTGGGATAATACAGCACAGTATACAACAGTACGGCGCAGCAATACGGCATCACGAACAGCCCTGAACAGTGACACAGTATGCGGTACAGTATGCTACATACAGTACAGTAGGTAGTGGAGCCTATGTGTTAGGACCCCTGGTGAGGTCAGCGTTGACAGTTCTAATGGCTTGCGGGAAAAAACTCCGTCTCAGTCTCTCTGTTCTCGCTGTGTGACTGCGGAGGCGCTTGCCTGACCGCAGCAGCTGAAACAGTCCGTTGTTGGGGTGATGAGGGTCCTTCATGATCCTGCGGGCTCTGCTACTACACCTCCTTCTTCTTCTTCTTCTATGCCTTTCTGTGACTCTTCCAGTCTCTGTATCTCTGTTGGAACCTGCTGATAACACTCTGTGACACTCTAAGCTCAGTGGCCACTTCCCTCTGACAAGATCCTGTTTGAAGCCCTGCAAGGCGAAGTGCTGTTGATCAGTTGTTAGGTGTCGTCTTGGTCTCATGATGTCAACATGTGAAAAGCATGATGAAGAGGACTGTTTAAATACCAATTCTACCAACCAGGAAATGTATTGGTTGATTCATGGATCAAACACCTGTTGTGAATTTTGCCGTTCAGCTCCTTGTTATAGAACAGCAAGTTGTGCAAAAAATACTGAAACATTGAACAGTTGGACATGTGCATTCGAAAGTTTAGAGAAGGTCAAATTAAGTTCACCTGTAAAAGTTATAGTGCATTTTAGGTTCATCATGAAATTTCACCCGAAAGCCGAATATCCCTAACTTTTTGTGAGTAGTGTAGATACAAAAAAAATGTATATATATATATATATATATATATATATATATATATATATACATATATATATATATACAATATATTATATATTGCGCCTGGATCCTGGACTTCCTCACAGCCCGCCCCCAGGTGGTCAGGGTGGGGAAGCACACGTCAAGCGTCCTCACCCTGAATACAGGATCCCCCCAGGGCTGCGTCCTCAGCCCCCTACTGTACTCCCTGTACACACATGACTGTGTGGCCAGGTCCAGCTCCAACACCATCATCAAGTTTGCTGACAACACCGTGGTCGTGGGCCTGATCACCGACTGCGATGAGAAGGCCTACCGCGAGGAGGTGGCTGACCTGTCACTCTGGTGCCAGGAAAACAGCCTACACCTGAACATCAGCAAAACTAAGGAGCTGATTGTGGACTTTAGGCGAGGATTATAACCGAGGATGCACACGCTGCTGGTGATTAATGGGACTTCTGTTGACAGGGTGAGCAGCTTCAAGTACCTGGGAGTCCACATCACAGATGACTTAACATAGTCTTTACCTACAGACACTCTGGTGAGGAAGGCGAGGCAGCGTCTTTATCACCTCAGGCAGCTGAGGAAATTCCGGGTCTCGGTGAGGATCCTCAAGTCCTTCTACTGTGGAGCGGTGGAGAGCTCCTGACAGGCAACATCACTGCCTGGTTTGGGAGCTGTACTGCTCAGGACAGGAGGGCCCTGCAGGGGGTGGTGCGTTCAGCCCAACGTACCACTGGAACTACCCTCCCCTCCCTGCAGTACTTATACACCAGGAAGTGAAGTAGCAAAGCTGCAGGATCATGAAGGATCCTCATCACCCCAACAACGGACTGTTTCAGCTGCTGCGGTCAGGCAAGCGCCTCCGCAGTCACACAGCGAGAACAGAGAGACTGAGACAGAGTTTTTTCCCGCAAGCCATTAGAACTGTCAATGCTGACCTCACCAGGGGTCCTCATTGAGCCATACACATAGGCTCCACTATCTACTGTACTATATGTAGCATACTGTAGCGCATACTGTGTCACTGTTCAGGGTTGTTCGTGATGCCGTATTGTTGTGCCGTATTGTTGTATACTGTGCTGTATTATCCCAAGCACTACCTCACTTTATTCACATGCCACTTTAATGCACATATCTGTATATACATAATTGCCTATTCCATATACATAAGCATATTCCTTCTATCTATTCCATTTTATCTCATTTTATTTTATTGTATTTTATTTTATTCTATATATTTTTACTTTATTCTAGTATTCGAGTAGGGTATAAGGTATAGGTATATAAGTATTCGACTTTCTTTATTACGTTTTAGTCAGTTAGTTGGTCTATTAGAAAGAAATGGGGGGATGGTAGCTCAGGCGGTAGAGCTGGTGGTCTAGTGATCTAAAGGTTGCTGGTTGGATCCCAGGCTCCTCCTGCTAGCATGCTGTAATGTCCTTGAGCAAGACACTTTACCCCTAATTGCTCCTGATGGCTGCGTCCGTCGCTGTTTGAATAATTGTAAGTCGCTTTGGATAAAAGCGTCTGATCAATGACTAAATGTAAATGTAAATGTAGTAGTAGTATTAGTAGTTGTAGTATAGTATTATTAAAAAAAAAAAAAAAAAAAAAAAAAAAGAACATTTCCTAGGACATATTGTGTGTTATCACCAGGTGCGTTGCATTACATTTCACTGCATATATGTATGAAAGTATGTATATGTATGTGACGAATAAACCTCTTGAATCTTGAATCTTGAATAATATATACAAAAAAGGATATACTTATATATATAAATATATATACAAAACAGTATATATATATATATATATATATATATATATATATATATATATATATATATATATATATATACAGAATGACCATGTGTGACCACAGAGTGACCACAGTGTGACCACAGAGTGACCACAGTGTGACCACAGAGTAACCACAGAATGACCATGTGTGACCACAGAGTGACCACAGAGGGACCACAGTGTAACCACAGAGTAACCACAGAATGACCATGTGTGACCACAGAGTGACCACAGAGGGACCACAGTGTAACCACAGAGTAACCACAGAATGACCATGTGTGACCACAGAATGACCATGTGTGACCACAGAGTGACCACAGAGTGACCACAGAGGGACCACAGTGTAACCACAGAGTAACCACAGAATGACCATGTGTGACCACAGAATGACCATGTGTGACCACAGAGTGACCACAGTGGGACCACAGAGTAACCACAGAATGACCATGTGTGACCACAGAGTGACCACAGAGTGACCACAGTGTGACCACAGTGTGACCACAGAGTAACCACAGAATGACCATGTGTGACCACAGAATGACCATGAGTGATCACAGAGTGACCACAGTGTGACCACAGAGTAACCACAGAGTGATCATGTGTGACCACAGAGTGACCATGTGTTACCACAGAGTGACCACAGTGTGACCACAGTGTGACCACAGAGTGATCACAGTACACAACCTTTTATTGACTTCTGTTCTTTTTTAGGTCAACTTAGTTATATCATTAGGTTTAGTTTATAATTTCCATATTGTCATTTTCTTCCTTCATTGTGCTGCATTTTCTTCTGGGGATGAATACAACTATATTAAAATTCCCCTTTAATTTGGAGGAAAATGTATGATATTAGAGTTGGCTCAAGTAATTGCAGTCATGTAATCATTACGTCTTCCACGTTGCTCCGTGTGAAGGTGCCCTCGTACGCCATTTTGGATGAACGGTGTAGCACACAAAGCCGTAGTAGAGTTGTAAGTTGGGTGTGTCACACAGAGCGGGTGGTCTAGACCCAGACCAACTTGAGCGCTGACCTGACCGCTTAACGTCTTCATCTCACTTAGTGACAACAAAGATAAGTTCTAGTTCATCTTCATTCACTGGTAACGGCTCATGATTATATGGGGACATTTTCACAGCCCCCCCCCCCCCCCGACTCCATTCTCCCTGTCGACACTACCTCTAGCTCTTCTTCACCCTTCCATCCCTCCTGAAACTTCCTTTGTGGCACGGTGGCGCTGTTGGCACCGTGCTCCGGCGGGTTATCTCCCGAATAGGAGCCTTTCTGTGTGGAGTTTGCATGTTCTCCCCGTGCTCACATGGGGTTTCCTCCACCTCACGTCAGTAAGGACCCCCACCAAAAACATGCACCATCATGGTCTGACCAGCAATGGACATTTATCAGCCTGGTCCCCGGGCGCGTCCACGTATGCTGCCCACTGCTCCTGACTGTGCCCCCGGAGGAAGGACAACCCAGGATGGGTCAAAAGCAGAGGAGCCATTTCACCGACCACCATCAAAAGCATGTGCATGTGTGTGTGTGTGCAAGCATGTGTTATAGTGTGGTGTGTTGCGTGATAAATAAAGACTGTTTCTTCTTCTTCTTCTTCCCTCTGCTCAATTTCTTCCCTCCCGGAAATTTGTCGGCCACGACAAAATAGTGTCAAAATTGGGATGAATTTGTGAGCTCGGATCCCGGCATCTCATCTCATCTGGATTATTTGACCACCCATGAAGGATTTTTCTTAGTAGTTTAATTCTCTGGGCCCAATACAGTGAATCCAGACGTTAAACAAGACATAAACAAGAAATAAAATGTAACAAAAACAAACAACTTCTTACCAGATCCTTTCTAGGAACAAAAATCTATAAAAGCCAATTAGAAAAGGTGATGCCGAGCCAGGTTCCATTTGGGTTTAGAACCAGTGCTTTTCTACTTCTTTACACCATTCTTCAATGTTTTTCCGACACAATTTTTGTCTCGAGCTCTATAATAACCGGTGGTACCACTAACCACTACCCTAACACTTGGTTCTATTGTTGCGTTTACTAATCGATGAAAAACGATGATTTAACAGACAACACGGAACGTGTACCTTCTAGCCATGTCCGCCACGTTCTGGTCTGTAACCGCAAACAGCATCCCTCTGAGGTTCTGCTTCATCTGGTTCTCTTCTGGTTCAGTCAGGCCGGTGAGGACACGACCCAATCCTGCACAGAGAGAGAGGGAGGTGAAGAGACATGAGAGGGAATCCCAGAAAGCAGCAGGTTCTTCTAACTTTGTGAAGGAAGAAGTAAAAATGACATCTACTGTGACATCAGTACAGAGACACTGATGTTGAAAGCTCTTGATACTGGTTCATAAAGTTATATTTTAAGTTATTCACCTTTGTCTGAGGGTGAGACAAGGGAATCCACGCAGAGAAGGCGAACAGTTTGGCTTCATTGTTGTCCTGTTGGATGAACTGGCCCCTCTGTGTTTCAGAGGGGATTGGTGCGCAGGCTCCTCAGCCGACCAGGAGCCAGAGCAGCCTACTGTTCAACTTCATTAAATAAACCTCTCGCCATGTTGCCAAACCAGACTCTGTCTCCCTCTCTAAACCCTTACCTGTGGGAAGAGACTCCCACAAGTAGCGCCCTAACAGGGACCCGGGAGGGGCAAGGCGCCGAGTGAAAGGTGCCCTGGAGCCGATCCACTGACTGCGGAAGCGCCTCGCGGACCTGGGGGGGGAGCGGGACTTCCTCCACTGCAAGCTGCGGCATGTCCTCACCAGCGTGAGCTCCCGGGAGCACAACGCGATCGACCGCTGGCCCTCCACCACCAACTGGGAGCTGGCGGGAGGACCAGACCTGCGTCCGACAGCAGGACCCACGCAGGATTCACCGGGTCCCCAGCCCGTCCCGATGTCCCCGAAGGAGATTGTCCTGGGGCCCACTTCGTATGACCCAAGGGCCCACTTGGGATTCACCGGGTCCCATGCCGGTCCCGGCGCCCCAGAAGGGAATGGCTGAGGCTCCACCAGACCCACGGGCGTCGGGAGACACCTCGTTTCCTTCCCGCACAGTCCCCCTCCCGCCAGCCTGGGGGAGGGCAGATGTCTACCAGCCGGATCCTGTGGTGCCGCGGAACGCTGTCTCCCCTTCCGATGCTCCCAGGGCAGTGCCACCTGGGGAAATCAGGGAGCTGCGCAGACGTCTGAGCAGGGGTGCGGGCACTGCGGGCGACCCAGCCACGACTGCCAGGAGTGCTCCTGGATGGAACTCGGCCAGGTGCTCCGGATTGCAGGCCCGTCGGACCCCTCTCCCAGTCAGAAAGGGGCCTACAACTACCGGTAAGGCTACAAGGGGATAGACATCAGTTTTTGCTGGACTCCAGCAATGCCTGGTTCGACCCGGGGCTTTGGTGGAAGCGTCACAGAAAGGAATTTGTTGTGTGCATGGGGATATTCACACGTAGCATAGGGTACCGGCTCCGGTTAGTTCCCGCGTGTCCCACGGATTGCGTGTCCTGAGTGCCAGTTAGTCAACGCTCCGACTACGGCAAGAGCACCGTTGAGATTCTCCCGAGTTGGGATTCTGAAGGAAATCTTGACTGACCATGGCACTACCTTTATATCACATACAGTTCAGGAACTTTACGAATTACTGGGCATCCGCTCAATTCAGACCAGCGTTTACCATCCCCAGACCACCAGACCGACGATCTGGTAGAGCGCGTTAATAAAATGCTGAAAAGCATGATTCGGAAGTTCGTTCACGACAACAGCTGTAATTGGGCCAGTGGTTGGACCCCCTATTGTTTGCGATGCGGTAGGTTGGCCAGGCCTCCACGGGATTTTCTCCCTTTGAACTTTTCTTTGGCAGGAGACCCTCGGGGTGCTTGAACTAATTAAAGAAAACTGGGAGGAAGGTCTTAGCACCAGTAAAAACGAGATACAGTATCTTATGGACCTGAGAGCAAAGTTACACACGTTGATTCGGCCGTTATCACACGAGAAATTATACGACAGGGGGGCTGGGCTCAGATTTGCACAAGGAGACAAGGTGTTAGTGTTGCTCCCTATTTCCAGCTCTATATTGCTCGCGAAGTGGCAAGAGCCTTTTGTGGTCACACGACGATATCAATAGTTGAAGGCCGTGGCCGTAGCCCCTGCCAGCTGTAGTGCTGGGCCCGCCGGCCCCTATACCCAATACTCCGGTGCTGTATCCGCCATTGATAACCACAACACCTACATCTGCGAACCCTGTTAGGAATACGTCAGGTGAACCCAAACATCATAAACATCATATAAACATTATATAAACATTAAATAAACATCATATACACATTTTGATGTCGATGTTTACTACAACATTTTAGTTTACTGTGTATGTGTTTACATAAGGGTAGGAGAGTAGAGTTGAGAGTAGGAACTTTGAACGTTGGCACTATGAAGGGTAAAGAGAGAGAGCTGGCTGACATGATGGAAAGAAGGAAGGTAGATGTACTATTTGTACAAGAGACCAGGTGAAGGGGAGTAAGGCCAGGAGTATCACAGCCGGGTACAAACTGTTCTACCATGGAGTGGATGGCAGGAGAAATGAGGCAGGGATAGTCTTAAAGAAATAATATGTCAAGAGTCTTTTGGAGGTGACGAGAGTGTGGGACAGAGTGATGAGCATGAAGCTGGACATTGATGGGGTGATAATGAATGTGGTCAGTGCATATGCTCCTCAAGTTGGGTGTGAGATGGAAGAGAAATAAGAATTCTTTAGTGAGTTGGATGTAGTAGTGGAGAGCGTCCCCAAGGGAGAGAGAGTGGTCGTTGGAGCAGATCTCAATGGGCATGTTGGCCAAGGGATCAGAGACATAGGTGACGAGAAGGTGATGGGTAGGTATGGTGTCAAGGAGAGGAATGTGGAAGGACAGATGGTGGTGGATTTTGCCAAAAGGATGGAATTGGCTGTTGTGAA
>NC_137196.1:32586529-32676529 GCF_960531495.2 Zeus faber | reverse complement strand
TTACGGTGTATTTTGTACTCCTGCTCATACTTCAGTGCAGTAATCTTCATATTAAAGCAGAGCGAGGAATAATAATAATAATAATACGATTATTATTATTATTATTATTATTATTATTATTATTAATAATAATAATAATAATAATAATAATAATAATAATAATAATAATTATTATTATTATTATTATTATTATTATTATAATAAAGTAAATAAACTTTTTATTTCACTGAGTTCAGTCTAAAAGGAGCTGGACCGGGCGTTCAGTTCTGTCTGGGGCTCCCTGACTGGTCCAGACCCTCCCACCACCCCGGATCCGATGCTCCACCGCCGCGGGTTCGATGCTCCATCACCCCGGGTCCGATGCTCCACCGCCTCGGGTGCGATGTTCCACCGCCCCGGGTGCGATGCTCCACCGCCCCGGGTAAGACGCTCCGCGGTTCCGCTGGAGAGGAAGGATGTCCGCAGCGCTCCGAGCCGCCTCCCCGCTCTCCCCTGCCGACTGACCGGCGCATCCCGCGGCCTGCTGCCGCTGCTCCCGCTCCCCCGCCTCAGAATCCTCCAGCAAGGTACCGATGCAGGACACTTTATTAACACATTGAATAAACAAATTTATTGGACATTCTGAAATTAATTCCACTAATAGACTCGACATCAAACATAATTCAGCCTGTTTTGCGACCGGTGCCGGCTCGGGCTGCTCATGTGCCCCGTCCTTCTCCCATCTTTCCCCGGAGTTCCTCCCCCTGCGGCGCTGGGCGGAGTTTCACACCGACCGAGACGCTCCTTTTGTCGGATCCGTTTCGACCTGACTCCCCGGGGTTTACGATCGAAAAACAACCACTTTAACCCCCCGAAATAACACGTTACGATCCATCCCGTTTGCGGTAATCCTCCCGGCTCCTTTCTGACTCGAACGGTGAGTAGAAAGTCGTGATTTTTCCTCCAAATGAGCCGTTTTCTGCTCGTTTGTCCCCGAGTGTTGGGAGCCTTCATGGCGGCGTCACAGTGCGGGCTGTGGGGGCAGCGGCACGGCGCCGCCGCGCTCCGCTCCAGCATTTTAACGCTTTGCACGGTGTTCTGGGTTTTCAAACACGCATCGATCCTTTATTGGACATTAAAGCCGTTTTCAAACATAATGCGATTGTCGGCTCCACGTGGGGCAGCGCAGCTCAAACCTCTTATTATTCCCACATCTCTGCGGCTGGAAGCGGCTCCCCGTGGGGAAGCAGTCCCCGGCACCGAGCCAGCACTGCTGCCGGGCTGTGGACGCCATTACTGGTCCGAGCACCGAGCCCGTCTGGGAGCTCCAGTCCACAGCGGAGAAAAGCTTTTTATTACAAAAGAAAACAACAACGGATCGTTTACGGCGTCTGATCCCCACATCCCCGTTAAACTCCATTATCAGTGTGATTAGAAGCCTTTAGTCGATGCGGGAACACCACTCCCAACGCTCGGCTTGACCTTGTCAGTGGTCACCCCGCAGCCGGAAAAGTGACGCTCGGAGCGCCTGCAGCTGCTCCGTCCCCCACCCGGGAGGCCGCGGGGAGGAATGTCCCTGAAGAGCCTCCCGGAAACACGTCTGTAGTCCCAGCGCGTCAGTAGATTGTAAAAGACAAGACTCAAGTCTGCAGCGTTTAAAGCTTTTGAAGCTGTTTTTGTGTCCAAACATTGATTTTAAATATCAGTTCAGAACTCAATGCATCAAGACCGTGACACTCATACTGGCAGGAAGTAGTAGTGCTGCACAGGAAGTGATGCGTTTGCATATGAGATATCGCTCAGAGCGTTACCATGGTAACGGACACAGTTGGGTCAGCGCTGCATCAATATAACATGTGGACATTGCTGTGTTTCTTCCAGAGGACAGGGGGCGCTGTAACCCGAGGACAGTATGAATGGCAGCGGTGTCTCCTCGCACAACACAAGCCTCAAGAACCAGCCAGGTAACTTGCACCTGGGGAAACGTTACGGGTGGGGGCACCTCAGGATGGGGTACAGTGTTGGTGTACTGTGTGTGTTTCAGTGTGTATTCTGTGTGTAGGAACTGGATTTACTGGCTGTGCAGTGTGTATAATGGGTGTACTGGTGTGTTCAATGGGGTACTGGTGTGTATAATGGGTGTACTGGTGTGTATAATGGATGTACTGGTGTGTATAATGGGGTATTGTGTTTATAATGGGGGTACTGTGTTTATAATGGGCTACTGGTTTGTATAATGGGGTTCTAGTGTGTGTAATGGGGTAGTGGTATGTATAATGGGGTTTTGCCACTATAATGGGGTATGGTGTGTATAATGACGTAATGGTGTTCTGTGTGTATAATCAATCAGCTAATATATAGATGTAGATACAGATAATATGTATATAATGGGGTACTGGGTTACTATGTGTATAATGAGGTAATGGGGTACAATGTTTATAATGGGGTAATGGGTACTGTGTGTGTATAGTTGGCCACTGGTGTGTATAATGGGGTACTGGTGTGTAACATGGGGTACTGGTGTGTATAATGGGGTAATGGAGTTCTATGTGTATAATCGGCTAATGAAGTACTATGTGTATAATGGGTTGGGGTTAGGAGTACTGGGGTATTATGTGTATAATGAGGTAATGGGCTGCTATGTGTATAATGGGATACTGGTGTGTATATTGGGGTGCTGTGTGAATAATGGGGGTACCGGTGTGTATAATGGGCTATCGGGGTGCTGTGTGTATAATGGGGTACTGGTGTGTATAATGGGGTAATGGGGTGTATGGCAGTTCGGCCTGCCACACTCCACCGAGTGGTGTTTTCAGGTGCCTCCAACACAGAGACACAGACAAGGACACACAGAGACAAGGACTCCTCTCCTGTCTGTGTGTGGGTATGGGTGATTTACCTGTTGCTGGTTGATTGCTCTGACGTGCAACAGGCGTACTGCCACCCTGATCTCGGGCCCAATTACCTAGACCCAAGACAAGTGTGGCTGCTTAAACCACACCACCCACACACCACAGGGTACTATGTCTATAATGGGGTACTGGTGTGTATAATGCGGTACTGGGGTGTATAATGGGGTAATGGTGTGTATAATGGGGCAATGAGGTGCTGTGTGTATAATAGGTTACTGGTGTGTATAATGGGGTACTGTGTGCTCCAGATGACTGGACCCAGGAGCAGTGCTTGACGCTGCTGGACCGGATCCGCAGCATCCTCCCTGACACGGACTCCATGAAATACAAAACCACAGAGTCACATTTTGACTGGAACAAGGTGGCGTTCAGCCGCTTCACCAGCGACATGTGCCGCCAGAAGTGGACCAAGGTCTCCTCCGAGGTGAGGACCACAGGACACCTGAAATGTTTGGAAATTAGAGAGGGATCTACATCTACAGGGAGTGGGAAGACCTCCACCTGATCACCTACATGCAGCACAACCTCCACCTGGTCACCTGGGTGGAGGAGGACCTTCACCTGCTCAGCTGTGAGCCCCATCTGAGATTCTGGTCCTCTGGGGTTTAGGGAGGGTTGCCCTCTAAACCAGTGGTTCTCAAACTTTTTGGCTGGCCATCCCTAAAAAGAAAAGTCGAAAAGTCTGGCGACCCCGTCATTCCGACTCGCCAATGTTATATCAAACAACAGCATAGTTAAGCACACGTACAAACTTCTGTGAATTCGGCGCCCCATGTGATTTAGAATTTGAATGAAATGGTCTCTTTCTCTGGGTTCTCGCTGAAAATGTAGCCCACTGAAGTTCTTCATTGAGGCTCTACTGAATCATTTAACTGGGAGAATTATTTCTGAAAATATATTTTTATTTTATTTTTTCTCCCAGTAGATGCACAATGAAGAACTTTTTAGTAGGATACCTTTTACGTAAGAGAGTCACAGAGAAGGAGACAAACGTCCCTGTGACCACTATGATGCACTCTTCCACTCTGTCCCGGACTGTGTGGGGGAAAAGGAGACACTTTTATGAGAAAAGCTGCTGCTGTGCTGAATCTCTGCAGTGTGCATAGGAATAAATGTCAATATGATAGAAATGTTTATATTTCCATTGACAAGCTTCAATTGGTCAAAAATGGGGACTATCCCACCCATATAGGGACGTTGCACCCGAAGCACAAACGTAGAATGAATAAGACTATTTTTGAGTGATATGGATGATGATGGGTTGGAAAGTTACATAACAGTTCATGAACTATAATGTTAAATATATCAAAAAGCATAGCTGCCCATTTATCGTTTTTATGACACAAATCAGCACAAAAGCAGCATGAATGGCGAAAGTTTTATAACATGGGGCTCCAACTTCACAGAGGTTTGTACTTGTAATTAACTATTCCTGGTTAGATCGAACATCGGCGAGTCGGAATGACGGGGTAGCCAGACTTTTAGACTTTTTTTAGTGGTCGCCATCCAAAACGAAGGAGGTTGAGAACCCCCCTTTAACATCTAAAGGTGGAGGTACACTTAAAAAGACACAAGAACAAAAGACATTAGAGCCACCGGAGAACATGTTCCCAGAACACCGTCAGCAGGATAATCAATAAGAACTTGATAAGAACTCGGTAAAAACTTGATAAGAAGTGGATTGTACTCGATAAAAACCCGGTAAGAACTTTGTGAAAACTTAACAAGAACTTGACAAGAGCTCTACAAGAACTCGACAAGAACTTGGCGAGAACTCAGTAAGAGCTCGGCAAGAACTCGGTAAAAACTTGACAAGAACTCAGTAAAAAGTCTGGATAAGTACTGGATAAGAGCTTGGTAAGAACTCGGTAAAAACTCTGTAAGGACTCAGTAAGGACTCGACAAGAATTTGACAAGAGCTCTACAAGAACTCGACAAGAACTTGGCGAGAACTCAGTAAGAGCTCGGCAAGAACTCGGTAAAAACTTGACAAGAACTCAGTAAAAAGTTGACAAGAACTTGGTAAAAACTCGGTAAGAACTTGGTAAGAACTCAACAAGAACTCGGTAAGACCTTGGTAAGAACTCAACAAGAACTCGGTAAGAACTTGGTAAGAACCGGACAAGAACTCGGAAAGAACTCGGTAAGAACTAGACAAAAACTCGACAAAAACGTGGTTAGAACTCGACAAGAACTCAGTAAAAGATCTGGACAAGAACTTGATAAGAACTCGGTAAAACCTAGGCAAGAACTTGATAAGAACTGACCAAGAACTCAACAAGAATTGGCCAAGAACTTGACAAGAACTCGACATAAACTTGACAAAAACTCGGTTAAAAACTAGAACAGTGAGAGGAGGTTGAAGTTGATTTGTTTTACATAAAGATGAATAAAAGAAAACAAAAAAAAGTGAAATCAAACTCATAATTTATTGACAGAAACCGTATATCCTCAAATAGTGACCGGAGCTTTTTGTTTTGTTTGGAGACACGGTACGTACAGTGGACCAGAGATCACTTTCTGTCAACAGTCAACAGGAACCACGAGGGTGGCGCAGTGCACGTGATGCGCTCGGCAGGAGGAAAAAAAACACACTGACTCAGATCCATCCATTGTTTTACTGGTTTATACGTGAGGAGATCCAGTATCGATAAAATATGATCCGAATGTTGCGGCTCCGGGAAAAACAAGCTTGTTGACCCGGAAAAAGTGGGAGGTTGAATGACCAAGAAAGGGAGGTTTAAATCCGTCTCCTGCTGTGACGTATTAGCCCTTGGACCAATCACAACAAGGAGAGCTCTCAGAGAGAGAGAAAGACGAAAGGTAAAGTTGGCCTCTGGGGCTTGCACCGAGAACACAAGAACCCAGATCACCGCGCCAAGTTCTAATCTTGTTCTGATCATGTCTTTTTGGTCCAAAACCTCTCCCAACTTTTTAAGTGTACCTCCACCTTACATAGTACTTTAAAGGTGGTATCGGTAAGCTATGACCCTTCAGAAACTCTAATTCCTGCTTCTCTTGTTCCCTGGTTCCTTGGATCCCTGATTCTCTGGTCCAGGTCCGGAAGTACAGAACCATGACAGAACTCATCGTGGACGCCATGGAGTTCGTCAGGAACCCCTACAAAGGGAAGAAGCTGAAGGTGAGATGTTCGGCTGATCTTCAGCTCTTTACCTGGCGACCTGTGATTTTTGACCCCTGACCCCCCCCCCCCCCCCCCCGGTTCCAGACTCACCCAGACTTCCCCAAGAAGCCACTGACCCCGTACTTTCGCTTCTTCATGGAGAAACGAGCCAAATACGCCAAGATCCACCCAGAGATGAGCAACCTGGACCTGACCAAGATCCTGTCCAAGAAGTACAAGGAGCTACCGGAGAAGAAGAAGGTCTGAGACCCCTGCTGTTAGTAGTGATCAATATTAGTGGTAATTATAAGGGGATATTAGTAGTCAATGTTAGGGAATACTAGTGATCAATGTTAGGGAATACTAGTGATCAATGTTAGGGAATACTAGTGATCAATGTTTAGGAATATTAGCGATCAATGTTAGGGAATATTAGTGATCATTATAAGGGGATATTAATGGTAAATGTAAGGGAATATTAGTGGTCAATATTATGGAATACTAGTGATAAATGTTAGGGAATACTAGTGATAAATGTTAAGGAATATTAGCAATCAATTTTAGGGAATATTAGCGATCTAAATTAGGGAATACTAGTGGTCAATGTGAGGGAATATTAGTGGTCAATGTGAGGGAATATTAGTGGTCAATATTAGGGAATATTAGCAATCAATATTAGGGAGTATTTGTGATCAATATTAGGGAATATTAGCGATCAATGTGAGGGAATACTAGTGGTCAATGTTAGGGAATACTAGTGATCAAAATTAGGGAATTATAGTGATCAATGTGAGGGAATATTAGCAGTCAACTAACTGATTTAGACTGGTTTATGCAGGTTGAGCTGGTATTGGCTGATTTAGACTGGTTTAAGGATTGGTTTGGACTGGTTTAGACTGGTTTAAACAGGTTTAGGCCGATTGAGACTGGTTTAAGTAGTTTAGACTAGATTAGCTTGTTTAGGTTGGTTTGGGCTGCTTCAGACTGGTTTAGTCTGGTTTAAATTGGATTAGACTGGTTTAGGGACTGGTTTAAGGACTAGTTTAGACTGGTTTAAGGACTGGTTTAGACTGATTTAAGGACTGGTTTTCATTGATTTAAGTACTGGTCTAGACTGGTTGAGACTGATTTAAGGACTGATTTAGACTGGTTTAGACTGGTTTAAGTACTGGTTTGGACTGATTTAAGGACTGGTTAAGGACTGGTTAAGACTGGTTTAAGGACTCGTTTAGACTGATTTAAGGACAGGTTTAGACTGGTTTAAGGACTGGTTTAAGGATGGTTTTAAGGACTGATTTAAGGACTGGTTTAGAGTGATTTAAGGACTTGTGTAAGGACTGGTTTAAGGACTGGTTTAGACTGATTTAAGTACTGGTCTAGACTTGTTTAAGGACAGGTTTAGACAGGTTGAGACTTGTTTAAGGACTTGTTTAAGGACTGGTTTAAGGACTTGTTTAAGGACTGCTTTAAAGACTGGTTTAAGGACTGGTCTAGACTGGTTTAAGGACTGGTCTAGACTGGTTTAAGGACTGGTCTAGACTGGTTTAAGGACAGGTTTAGACTGGTTTAAGGACTGGTTGAGACTGGTTTAAGGACTGGTTTAAGGACTGGTTTAGACTGATTTAAGGACTGGTTTAGACTAGTTTGGGGACTGATTTAAGGACTGGTTTAAGGACTGGTTTGGACAATTTAAGGACTGGTTTAAGGACTGGTTTAAGGACATGTTTAGGGACTGGTTTAAGGACTGGTTTAGACTGGTTTAAGGACTGGTTGAGACTGATTAAGATTGGTTGAGACAGATTTAAGGACTGGTTTAGACTGGTTTAAGGACTGGTTTAGACTGGTTTAAGGACTGGTTTAAGGACTGATTAAGATTGGTTTAGACTGGTTTAAGGACTGGTTTAGAGTGATTTAAGGACTGGTTTAAGGACTGGTTTAGACTGATTTAAGGACTGGTCTAGACTGGCTTAAGGACAGGTTTAGACAGGTTGACACTGGTTTAAGGACTGGTTGAGACTGGTTCAAGGACTGGTTGAGACTGGTTTAAGGACTGGTTTAGAGTGATTTAAGGACTGGTTCAGACTGATTTAAGGACTGGTCTAGACTGGCTTAAGGACAGGTTTAGACAGGTTGAGACTGGTTTAAGGACTTGTTTAAGGACTTGTTTAAGGACTGGTTGAGACTGGTTTAAGGACTGGTTGAGACTGATTTAAGGACTGGTTTAGATTGGTTTAGACTGATTTACGGACTGGTTTAGACTAGTTTGGGGACTGATTTAAGGACTGGTTTAAGGACTGGTTTAGACAATTTAAGGACTGGTTTAAGGATGGTTTTAAGGATTGGTTTAAGGACTGGTTTAGACTGGTTTAAGGACTGGTTTAGAGTGATTTAAGGACTGGTTTAGACTGGTTTAAGGACTGGTTTAGACTGGTTTAAGGACTTGTTAAAGGACTGGTGTAAGGACTGGTTTAGACTGATTTAAGGACTGGTTTAGACTGGCTTAAGGACAGGTTTAGACAGGTTGACACTTGTTTAAGGACTTGTTTAAGGACTGGTTTAAGACTGGTCTAGACGGGTTTAAGGACAGGTTTAGACAGGTTGAGACTGGTTTAAGGACTGGTTGAGACTGGTTTAAGGACTGGTTGAGACTGGTTTAAGGACTGGTTTAGACAATTTAAGGACTGGTTTAAGGATGGTTTTAAGGACTGGTTTAAGGACTGGTTTAGAGTGATTTAGGGACTGGTTTAGACTGGTTTAAGTACTGGTTTAAAGACTGGTTTAAGGACTGGTTTAAGGACTTGTTTAGGGACTGGTTTAAGGACTGGTTGAGACTGATTTAAGGACTGGTTGAGATTGGTTTAAGGACCGGTTTAGACTGGTTTAAGGCCTGGTTTAGACTGCTTTAAGTAGTGGTTTAGATTGATTTAAGGACTGGTTTAAAGACTGATTAAGATTGGTTTAGACTGATTTAAGGACTGGTTTAGACTGGTTTAAGGACTAGTTCAGACTGGTTTAAGGACTGGTTTAGAGTGATTTAAGGACTGGTTTAGACTGATTTAAGGACTGCTCTAGACTGGCTTAAGGACTGGTTTAAAGTGATTTAAGGACTGGTTTAGACTGATTTAAGGACTGGTCTAGACTGGCTTAAGAACAGGTTTAGACAGGTTGACACTGGTTTAAGGACTGGTTGAGACTGGTTTAAGGACTGGTTTAGACTGATTTAAGGACTGGCTTAAGGACTGGTTTAGATTGGTTCAGACTGATTTAAGGACTGGTTTAAGGACTGGTTTAGACTGCTTTAAGTAGTGGTTTAGATTGATTTAAGGACTGGTTTAAAGACTGATTAAGATTGGTTTAGACTGATTTAAGGACTGGTTTAGACTGGTTTAAGGACTAGTTCAGACTGGTTTAAGGACTGGTTTAGAGTGATTTAAGGACTGGTTTAGACTGATTTAAGGACTGCTCTAGACTGGCTTAAGGACTGGTTTAGAGTGATTTAAGGACTGGTTTAGACTGATTTAAGGACTGGTCTAGACTGGCTTAAGAACAGGTTTAGACAGGTTGACACTGGTTTAAGGACTGGTTGAGACTGGTTTAAGGACTGGTTTAGACTGATTTAAGGACTGGCTTAAGGACTGGTTTAGATTGGTTCAGACTGATTTAAGGACTGGTTTAAGGACTGGTTTGGGGACTGATTTAAGGACTGGTTTAAGGACTGGTTTGGACAATTTAAGGATGGTTTTAAGGACTGGTTAGACTGGTTTAAGGACTGGATCTTCTCTCGTTACAGCAAAAATACATCAGTGAGTTCCAGAGCGAGAAGGAGAAGTTTGAGAAGAACATGGCCCGCTTCAAGTAACACACACACACACACACACATACATACATTAATACACACACACTAACACACACACACATACACTAATACACACACACTAACACACACACACATACACTAATACACACACACTAATACACACACACATACACTAATACACACACACTAATACACACACACTAACACACACACACACACACACACTAACACACACACACACACTGACACACATACACACACACAAACACACACACACACATACACTAATACACACACACTAATACACACACACATACACTAATACACACACACTAATACACACACACTAACACACACACACACACTAACACACACACACACACACTAACACACACACACACACACTAACACACACACATACACTGACACACATATACACACACAAACACACACACACACACACTAACACACACACACTAACACACACACACACACACACACTCATGTGTTTGGGTGTGTGTGTTTGTGTGTGTCTTTGTGTATGTGTGTATGTTCATGTGAGTGTTTATGTGTGCATTTGTGTGTGTGTGTGTGTGTGTTTATGTGTGCATTTGTGTGTGTGTGTGTGTGTGTGTTTATGTGTGCATTTGTGTGTGTTTATGTGTGTATTTGCGTGTTTATTTGTGTGTTTATGGTAGCGGGATGGTAGCTCAGGAGGTAGAGCTGGTGGTCTAGTAATCTAAAGGTTGCTGGTTGGATCCCAGGCTCCTCCTGCTAGCGTGCTGTAGTGTCCTTGAGCAAGACACTTAACCCCTAATGGCTCCTGATGTCTGCGTCCGTCGGTATGTGTATTTGTGTGTTTATTTCTGTGTTTATTTTTGTATTTGTGTGTGTGTATGTGTGTATTTGTGTGTTCGTGTGTATGTGTGTTTGTGTGTTTATTTGTGTGTTTGTGTGTTTATGCGTGTATTTGTGTGTGTGCGTGTTGCAGGGTGGAGCACCCTGAGTTGATGCAGCAGAAGAAGAAATCTGATCTTCCAGAAAAACCCAAAACTCCTCAGCAGCTCTGGTACAACCACGAGAAGAACTACACCACGCTGCACCCCGAGGTACTAGTACACACCAAGTACACACCCTGAGGTACTTGTACACACCAAGTACACACCCTGAGGTACTAGTACACACCGAGTACACACCCTGAGGTACTAGTACACACCCCTAGGCACTAGTCAGGTCATCAGGTTTCCAGGACATGGACTCAGACAAGATCCTTGTTTTCACTCAGTTCAAGATTCAAGAGGTTTATTCGTCACATACATATACATACTTTCATACATATATGCAGTGAAATGTAATGCAACGCACCCGGTGATAACACACAAAATGTCCTAGAAAAATTTATTTCTAAAAGACAAACGAACTGATTCCTAAAACGTAATACAGTAAGTTGAATGCTTATAGAATAAAATAAAAATATATAGAATAAAATACAATAAAATAAAAGAAAATATGCGTATGTATATGGAATAGGCAATTATGTATTATGCAATTATGTATATACAGATATGTGCATTAAAGTGGCATGTGAATGAAGTGAGGTAGTGTTTGGATTATACAGCACAGTATACAACAGTACGGCGCAGCAATACGGCATCATGAACAACCCTGAACAGTGACACAGTATGCGGTACAGTATGCTACATACAGTACAGTGAGGTAGTGGGGCCTATGTGTGTGGCTCAGTGAGGACCCCTGGTGAGTTCAGCGTTGACAGTTCTTATGGCTTGCGGGAAAAAACTCTCTCTGTTCTCGCTGCGTGACTGCGGAGGCGCTTGCCTGACCGCAGCAGCTGGAACAGTCCGTTGTTGTGGTGGTGAGTATCCTTCATGATCCTGCGGGCTCTGCTACTACACCTCCTGGTGTATAAGTCCTGCAGGGAGGGAGGGTAGTTCCAGTGATACATTGGGCTGAACGCACCACCCTCTGCAGGGCCCTCCTGTCCTGAGCAGTACAGCTCCCAAACCAGGCAGTGATGTTGCCTGTCAGGATGCTCTCCACCGCTCCACAGTAGAAGGACTTGAGGATCCTCACCAAGACCCGGAATTTCCTCAGCTGCCTGAGGTGATAAAGACGTTGCCTCGCCTTCCTCACCAGAGTGTCTGTAGGTGAAGTCCATGTTAAGTCCTCTGTGATGTGGACTCCCAGGTACTTGAAGCTGCTCACCCTGTCAACAGGAGTCCCATTAATCACCAGCATCATGTGCGTCCTCAGTTGTAATCCTCGCCTAAAGTCCACAATCAGCTCCTTAGTTTTGCTGACGTTTAGGTGGAGGCTGTTGTCCTGGCCTCAGAGTGACAGGTCAGCCACGTCCTCACGGTAGGCCTTCTCATCGTCGTTGGTGATCAGGCCACCGCCACCACCACCACCACGACGGTGTTGTCAGCAAACTTGATGATGGTGTTGGAGCTGGACCTCGCCACACAGTCATGTGTGTACAGGGAGTACAGTAGGGGCAGAGGACGCAGCCCTGGGGGGATCCTGTGGTCAAGGTGAGGGAGCTGGACATGGGCTTCCCCACCCTAACCACCTGGGGCCTGGCTGTGAGGAAGTCCAGGGTCCAGGCACACAGCAGAGTGTTCAGTCCTCGCTCCTGCAGCTTGACAGCCAGTCTGGTGGGGACTATGGTATTGAAAGCTGAACTATAGTCTATGAACATCATCCTCACATAGTCCCCCTTCCGGCCATCCAGGTGTGTGAGCGTGGTGTGCAGTACCTGGGAGACCGTGTCATCCGTGGATCTGTTGATGTTGTGATATACTATTACTACTAATATACTATTCAACGTCATACTCTACAGCAACACACTATACAACATACAGTGGTACTTTGACTTGCGAATTTAATTTGTTCTGTAACAGAGCTCGTAATTCACTTTGCTCGGATAGCAAATCAATTTTCCCCATTGAAATTAATTGAAATGCCATTGATCCGTTCCAGCCTGAAAAACCACCCAATTTTTTTTGTTACGTGTTTTTAAATAAGAAAACTGTATTTATAAATAACAAATACTGTATAAAAACAAAATAAAACATAATTAAAGAGAATGTCGAAGAGAATCGCTCATGTTTTTCTCTGATTCCATGCTTTAATTCAATTGACATCATCCGCCTCTTCTCAGCACTTACTTTTTTAGGACCCATGGTTAGAATTTTTGCCAAAATAACTGCTCAAAACGCACAAAACACAAAAGAGAAGCTTCCACGCTCAAGTCACCACGTGAAGTGAAGGAGTGAGACGCGGGATGTGGCCGCATTCGCTGGCCACACCCCCAGCGGCGGCACCTGAGGCTCGCTCCTCCTAACTCAAACTATACAGCAACATACTATACAACAAACTAAACAACAACACACTATCCAACAGCTACAAACAATACATCAACATACTATACAACAAACTAAACAACACACTATACAGCAACATACTATGCAACAAACTAAACAACACACTATACAACAGCAACAAACTATACAACAACATACTATACAACAACACACTATACAACAACATACTATACAACAAACTAAACAACAACACACTATACAACAACATACTATACAACAAACTAAACAACACACTATACAACAGCAACAAACTATACAACAACATACTATACAACAACACACTATACAACAACATACTATACAACAAACTAAACAACAACACACTATACAACAACATACTATACAACAAACTAAACAACAACAACACACTTGAAACAGCAACAAACTATACAACAACATACTATACAACAAACTAAACAACAACAACACACCTTACAACAGCAACAAACTATACAGCAACATTCTATATAACAAACTAAACAACAAAACACTATACTACAACAACATACTATACAACAACATACTATACAACAAACTAAACAACAACACACTATACTACAACAACATACTATACAACAACATACTATACAACAAACTAAACAACAACAACACACTTGAAACAGCAACAAACTATACAACAACATACTATACAACAAACTAAACAACAACAACACACCTTACAACAGCAACAAACTATACAGCAACATTCTATATAACAAACTAAACAACAAAACACTATACTACAACAACATACTATACAACAACATACTATACAACAAACTAAACAACAACAACACACTATACAACAACATACTATGCAGCAACATACTATACAACAAACTAAACAACAACACACTATACAACAGCAACAAACTATACAACAACATACTATACAACAAACTAAACAACAAACTCAACAACAAACTAAACAACAACATACTTTACAACAAACTTAACAACAACAACAAACTATACAGCAACATACTAGTGTTCGTCCTTCGCTTGTGAAGATGACCAAGTGACTTCACAGTGTCTTGTGGGTGCAAAGATGGCTGATAAGGCCAATCCTTGTTGCTTCTGTTCAGCTTCATGGACGCGTTTCTCTTCGAATTTTGCTACACCATCCCAGGCTGCAGAGCGCCAGTTGGAGCGGTGTTGGGCATCGGTTTCCCAGGTCTCTGGGTCCAGACCACAGCTTTTGAGACTGGCCTTTAGGGTGTCCTTATAGCGTTTCCGTTGTCTGCCGCGTGAGCGCTTGCCATAGTACAGTTCTCCGTACAGAAGCCTTTTTGGTAGGCGTTCGTCTGGCATGCGGCAGACATGACCAGCCCATTTCAGCTGGGAGCGCTTGAGGATGGCATGAATGTTCTCCATATCAGCCCTGTGGAGGACCTCAGTGTCTGGGACCTTGTCCTGCCATTTGATGTTGAGCAGCCTCCTGAGGCATCTCAGGTGGAAGGCGTTGAGCTGCTTTGCATGCCGGCTGTACACAGTCCATGTCTCACAGGCGTACAGCAGGGAGGGTAGGACAACAGCACACTAGACTTTGAGTTTGGTCTGTAGGCTGAGCCCTCTACGCTCCCAGAGAGAGCTGCGGAGTTGGCCGAATGCGGCGCTTCCATGAGCTATCCTGTGTATGACCACCTCATCGATGTTGCTCAAGCGCGACAGGGTGCTACCTAGGTTGACAACCTTTTTTCAGCAGCTTTGAGGTGTTCGCCATTTACGCTGATGAGGGGCTCAGTGTACGGGGCTCCAGGAGCAGGTTGATGCATCACCTCTGTTTTCTTTGTGCTGATGAGGCCAAAGTCTGAGCATGCTGCGGAGAAGTTGTTCTTGCTCAGTTGCATTTCCAGCTCGTTGGATGCATTCAGTGCACAGTCGTCCCCAAAGAGGAAGTCGCGAACAGTGGTGGTCTGCACTTTGGTCTTTGTCTGGAGTCTTCGTAGATTGAACAGCTTGCCATCAGTGCGGCATCGCAGGTCTATCCCCATGTCCCCAGACCGGAAGGCATCTGTCAGCATGGCTGAGAACATCATGCTGAACAGAGTGGGTGCCAGAACACAGCCTTGCTTGACTCCATTTTCCACATGGAAAGGCTCAGATGATGTGCCGTTGACTTGGACTCGTGCCTGCATTCCATCATGGAATTCACGGACCATGTTAATAAAGGTGTTAGAACAGCCAAACTTTGACATAATCTTCCAGAGGCCCTCACGGCTGACAGTGTCGAAGGCCTTCGTCAAATCTACAAAGGTGGAATATACAGTAGATTGACGTTCTGTTGTTGGCACTTCTCTTGGAGTTGGCGAGCGGCAAAGATCATGTCGACTGTGCCGCGACCATGCCTGAATCTGCACTGACTCTCCGGTAGGAGGACTTCATGTTCAAGATGTTCCGTCAGGCCGTTCAGCAGTATTCTGGCCAAGATCTTTACCGCTACTGCCAGCAGAGCGATGCCGCAGTGGTTGTGCAGTCCTGCCTGTTGCCCTCGCGCTTGTAAAGGTGGACAATGGAGGCGTCTTTGAACTCCTGTGGCAGCTTCCCTTGGTTCCACATGGTGCAGAATAGGTCTGCCAGATGTTTAGTCAGGGGAGGTCCACCAGCTATGTGGATTTCTGCTGGAATTGCATCAGCACCAGGTGCTTTGCCATTTGGAAGTCCTCTGATGGCTTTTTCAGCTTCCGTTGGTGGCTCATCAAGGGAGGTGTTGACTGGGACTTGTGGGAGGCGTGCAATGGCTTCGTCATTGATGGCTGAGGGGCGGTTGAGAACACCGTGGAAGCCAGATTGAAGTGTATCAAGAAGGTTGTTTCTTGACAGGTATTCTGTTACCTGTCTAGAGACCGCCCTCTCTAAGGTTTTGGAAAGGAATGGGAGGAGAGAGACCGGCCGATAGTTTCCTACTTGATTGGGATCGAGTGAGGGTTTTTTGAGCAGTGGTGCGACCCGAGCCGCTTTGAAAGCGGAAGGGAAAGTGCCGGAAGTTAGGGAAGAATTAATCACATGTGTGATTGCCGGGGTGATAGTCGGTGATATGGCTTGAAGGAGGTTGGATGGGATCTAGCGGACAGGTAGTAGGACGGCTACATGTTAGTAGTTTAGATACCTCACTTTCAGCGAGGGGGGTGAAACCAGGGAACGATGAGCCTAGGGCTGGAGAAGACAGGTTGTGAGTAAGTTGTTTAGTGAATTGGCTGCTGATGGCTGCCACTTTGTTAGTAAAAAAGGAGGCAAGGCAGTCAGCAGTGAGGTTAGTAGCTGGGGGAGGTGGTGGAGGGTAAAGCAGAGACTTGAAGGTGGCGAATAACTTACGTGTGTCTGTGGCACCGTTGATCCTATCGTTGAAGAAGGCCTTCTTGGCAGCAGTGAGGCTGGAAGAGAAGGAGGACAGCAGTGTCTGGTAGCTTGCAAGATCCTCAGTTGTTTTGGATTTGTGCCATTTCCTCTCGGCTGCTCTGAGGTCAGTGCGCGTTGTCCGGAGGGTCTCACTCAGCCAAGGGTGCGACTGGGTTGAAGGAGCAGGTCTGGTGGATAGTGGACACAGGCTATTCAGACATGAGCTCAAGGTGGAGCAGAGAGAGTCAGTGGCATCATTAACCTGCAGAGAGGAGGAAGTGCCGTGAGGTGGAAGAGAAGAGGAGAGCACAGAGGAGAAGTGGGTGGGAGACAAGTTGCGGAGATTGCTGCGGATAGTAACCATGGGTGGGGAGGTGGGGGGTTGTTTTGGTAGCTGGACATTGAAGTGGATGAAGAAGTGGTCAGAGAGATGAAGAGGAGTGACCCATAGGTTGTCGGTGGTACAGCTCCGAGCAAGAATGAGATCAAGCTCTTTGCAAGCCTTGTGAGTCGGTGGAGTCGGGATCTGTCTTAGGTCGAACGAGCGAACCAAAGACAGGAAGTCAGCCGAGCTCGCACTGTCCAAGTGGATGTTCATGTCTCCGAGGACGAGCATGGGACACTCATGCTCAGGGATTGATGACAGCAGGGTGTCAAGCTCATGTAGGAAGTCACCTAGTTGTCCTGGTGGACGGTAGATGACGACCACATAGGCTTTCACCGGAGCAGTCACCAAGACGGCGTGATATTCAAAGGAGGCAAAGTTGTTTAAAGGCAGCAGTGGATTAAATTTCCATGTGTTGGAAATTAGCAGGCCAGTCCCACCACCACGGCCAGATGGTCTGGATGTGTGGGAGAATGAGTAGTTAGTGGAGAGTGCAGCCGGGGTTGCGCTATCTTCCGGTTTAATCCATGTCTCAGTGAGAGCAAGGAGCTCTAAGGAGAGGTGGTTGGCATGACCAGAAATGAAGTCTGCCTTGTTAACTGCAGATCGACAATTCCACAAGCCAACAGAGAAGGAGGTCTTTGCAGAAGATGTTTGCTGCAGGGACCTGAGGTTACCCGGATTGCATCGGCGTATGGTATAACGACGCTTTCTGGGTGACCTTGAAGTTGTAGGGATGCGGTAGTGTTGGAGTGTTGGTTGAGAAGATGTTGGATCACTGAGGTGGGCTTTGTGCAGACAATGTTTCTCCTGGAGAAGATCTCTGATGTGATCATCGTTCTCATCAAACCAGTCCTGTTGCCTGCGGGCTGTAGGTCCTACTGCTTTGAAAGCAGCAGTATGGACGGTGTCTCTGAACGCAGCCCAGTCCTCCTCAACATTCCCTGAGGGTTTCAGGTCCTGCAATTTGCTGCTGAGCTCTTCAGTCAAGGATTGCTTGACAGAGGTGTTGGTGAGCCTGGAGACATTCAAAAGCTTCGGGGGTTTGGAACCTTGAGGCCTTCTGGGAGGATGGATCTTAATGTTCAGCTTGGACACAAGGAGCCTATGGTCAGTCCAGCACTCTGCATATACTCTGTTATATATGATATAACCAATCTTTCCAGGCACTTCATAATAACATACTGTGCTGTATGTGTCATATATATACTGTATATATATGTGTGTGTGTGTGTGTGTGTGTGTGTGTATGTATGTATATTTACATTACATTTAGCAGACGCTTTTATCCAAAGCGACTTGCAATTGTTCAAACACCGACGGACGCAGCCATCAGGAGCAATTAGGGGTTAAGTATCTTGCTCAAGGACACTACAGCATGCTAGCAGGAGGAGCCTGGAGTGAATCAGCAACCTTTAGATCACTAGACCACCAACTCTACCGCCTGAGCTACCATCCCCCTACCGTGTATATATATGTGTGTGTGTATGTATGTATGTATGTATATATATATGTATGTGTGTATATATGTGTGTGTATATGAGTAGTGTGTACTGTGTGCAGGTGTCCCAGAAGGACCTGAAGGAAGCGCTGCGGAGGCAATGGTCTCTGCTGTCGGACAAACGGAGGTTGAAGTGGATCAGCAAAGCTCTGGAGCTGCAGAAAGAGTACGAGGTACAAATACACCAAGTACACGAAGTACACCAAGTACTGCGATACTACGTGGAACTAAAGTACCGCATACTCTCCAGGACAGCATGAGGGCGTACCACGAAGCCCACCCTGACTCCAGCTCGGAGGACCATGTCAGGTCAGTCCTCACCAAGGCCGAGAGACAACTGAAGGACAAGTTCGATGGACGCCCCACCAAGCCACCCCCGTGAGTAGCACCGTAGTAGTACTTGGGCAGTACTTTAAAAGCACTGCAGTAGGACCCATATTACCTTGATTCAGTAGAACTTTACATTTATTCACTTCCTGTATGTGGTGTCACTTCCTGCAGGAATGGCTACTCGCTGTACTGTGCGGAACTGATGGTCAACATGAAGGACGTCCCGTCCACTGAGCGCATGGTGCTGTGCAGCAAACAGTGGAAGGTGATGACGCAGCGCGAGAAGGACACGTTCCAGAGACGCTGCGAGCAGGTGAGATGCGTCCAATCAGAGAGACCGTCCAATCAGAGACCGTCCAATCAGAGCACTACCTGTCCTAACATGGTTATGAACATTGTTTTGTCTCTGTCAGAAAAAGAAGCAGTACGATGTGGACCTGCAGCGCTTCCTGGAGGTCAGTTCCAGTACCACACTGATACTAGCTACCAGGTTACTACACGGTACACTGTGTATTACTACACGGTACACTGTGTATTACTACATGGTACATGGTGTAACTACAGGGTACACAGTGTATTACTACACAGTACACAGTACATTACTACACAGTACACGGTGTATTACTTCACGGTACACAGTGTATAACTACGCGGTACTGAGTGTATAACTACACGGTACACGGTCTATTACCACACGGTTCACGGTGTATTACTACACAGTACTCGTATGACTTCACAGTTCACGGTGTATTACTACGCGGTACTCAGTACATGGTGTATTACTACACAGTACATTGTGTATTACTACACGGTGTATTACTATACAGTACACAGTGTATTACTACACACTACATGGTGTATAACTACACGGTACATGGTGTATTACTACACGGTACTCGTTGTATTACTACACAGTACATGGTGTATTACTACACGGTACTCAGTATGTGGTGTATTACTACACAGTACATTGTGTATTACTACACAGTGTATTACTATACGGTACGCGGCGTATTACTACACACTACATGGTGTATTATACACGGTCCTCTGTGTATTACTACACAGTACATGGTGTATTACTACACGGTAGACGGTGTATTACTACACGGTACACGGTGTATCACTACACAGTACTATATGTGCAGAGTCTGCCGGAGGAGGAGAGGGATCGAATCGTCACTGAGGAGAAGCTGGGAGGAAGTAAGCTGGGGGGGACAGGAAGTCCACACAGGAAGTCACCCTGCAAGGTAACACACACACTGTAACAGACACACTGTAACACACACACACACACACACTGACACACCGTGACACATACACACTGTAACACACACACACACACACTGACACACCGTGACACATACACACTGTAAAACACACACACACACACACTGACACACCGTGACACATACACACTGTAACACACACACACACACACACTGACACACCGTGACACATACACACTGTAACACACACACACTGACACACACACACACACTGACACACACACACACACTGTAAAACACACACTGTAACACGCACACACTGTAACACTCACACACACACTGTAAAACACACACACTGTAACACACACACACTGTAACACACACTGACACACACACACACACACACTCTAACACACGCTGTAACACACACTGACACACACACACACACACTCTAACACACGCTGTAACACACGCTGTAACACACACTGACACACACACACACACACACTCTAACACACGCTGTAACACACGCTGTAACACACGCTGTAACACACGCTGACACACACACACACACGCTGTAACACACGCTGTAACACACAGTGTAACACACAGTGTAACACACGCTGTAACACACGCTCTAACACACGCTGTAACACACAGTGTAACACACAGTGTAACACACGCTGTAACACACGCTGTAACACACAGTGTAACACACAGTGTAACACACGCTGTAACACAATGAACGTGTGTAGGAGGTGGAGGTGGAGGTGGAGGCCTGGCCCCACACTGGACGTGGTAAAGAGCGACGGGAAGCAAAGAAGAAGAACAAACTTCCAGAGACTCCTCGGACGGCGGAGGAGATCTGGCAGCGCAGCGTGACGGGCGACTTCCTGTCCAGACACCGGGTAACACCCACTACCCAGCATGCCTAGCGCCATTACCCAGCATGCCTAACGCGACTACCCAGCCTGCCTAGCCGAAACAGACTGTAACTGTGTGTGTGTGTTGTGTAGAGCGACAGGAAGAAGGCTCAGATCGCCATGGAAACGGCCTGGAAGTCAATGGAGAAGAAGGAGAAGATTCCGTGGATCAAGAAAGCAGCGGAGGACCAGAAGAGATACGAGGTTCATTGACATCACTTCCTGTCCAGGAGGAAACCACGCTAGCTTTATTTAAACTCCCCAATAAACAAAGATGAATATTCTTCCTTATTTTGTCTTAATATGATCCATGAACATTCAATCTACTTAGTTCTGTCATCACCCTCCCATCATGCAGAGGGAGCCGTGGTCACGTTGTTGTAACGTTGCTGTAACGTTGTACTGCTCCTCCCGTTCTACAGAGGGAGCTGTTGGAGATGAGGACGCCTCCTCCCGCTCAGAACCAGAGGAAACCGAAGTTTGATGGGGAACCCAAGAAGCCACCGGTGTGAGTATCACGCTGCTGTGGTTTGCATATTAGACTGTTCCATATGAGACTGTACCGTGTTACCACAACGGGGATGGTAGCTCAGGCGGTAGAGCTGGTGGTCTAGTGATCTAAAGGTTGCTGGTTGGATTCCAGGCTCCTCCTGCTAGCATGCTGTAGTGTCCTTGAGCAAGACACTTAACCCTAATTGCTCCTGATGGCTGCGTCTGTCAGTGTTTGAATAATTGTAAGTCGCTTTGGATAAAAGCGTCTGCTAAATGTAATGTAATGTAATGTACCAGGTGTTGCATATGAGACTGTTCCGTGTTACCAGGTGTTGCATGTTGCGTGTTGCAGGAGTGGCTACCAGATGTTCTCCCAGGAGCTACTGACCAGCGGCGAGCTGAGCCATGTCAGCCTGAAGCAGCGCATGGTGGAGATCGGACGCCGCTGGCAGCAGCTGAGCCCCGCCCACAAGGAGCAGTACAGGGGGAGGGTGGAGGAGCAGCAGGGGGAGTACCGTGCCCTGCTGGAGGCCTGGATGGAGGTGGGGTAGCGCCCACTGGAGGTCCCGGTGGGGGACTGCACTGTGCAGTAGGAGGCACCGATAGAATGCTCTGATTTGAACCTCTTTGCTTCTCCTCCTTTCCTTTCTCTCTCAGTCTCTCTCTGCGCAGGACAGAGCGCTCTATAAAGACTTCTCCAGCTCAGTGAGTAGATCTTCACACTGTTCTTCACTATTTCCACGTGATACATTCATATATAAAGAAACGTGCATTCATGTCCTGTGTGCGTGTTAGAAACGAGGCAGTGCGAGCAGAGTTCGTGGTCCAGCAGCTAAAGTTCGTGTTACAACAAAAAGCAAAACGCTTCCGGCACGAAGTCCAACACCAGCGGTGGTCAGCAAGCGCTCCATGGCGTACCGCGCCAAGGTAACACACAGCTGGTGTGCTCTGTGTGGCTAGTAAAGCTGTGTGTCTGTGGCTCGTAAAGGTGTGTGTGTGTGTGTGGTTAGTAAAGGTGTGTGTGTGCGGCTAGGAAAGGTACGCGTGCGCGGCTAGTAAAGTTACGTGTGTGCGGCTAGTAAAGGTACATGTGTGTGTGTGGCTAGTAAAGGTACGTGTGTGTGTGTGGCTAGTAAAGGTGTGTGTGTGTGGTTAGTAAAGGTGTGTGTGTGTGGTTAGTAAAGGTGTGTGTGTGTGCGGCTAGGAAAGGTACGCGTGTGCGGCTAGTAAAGGTACATGTGTGTGTGTGGCTAGTAAAGGTACGTGTGTGTGTGGCTAGTAAAGGTACGTGTGTGTGTGTGGCTAGTAAAGCTGTGTGTGTGTGGCTAGTAAAGGTGTGTGTGTGTGGTTAGTAAAGGTGTGTGTGTGCGGCTAGGAAAGGTACGTGTGTGTGTGGCTAGTAAAGCTGTGTGTGTGTGGCTAGTAAAGCTGTGTGTGTGTGGCTAGTAAAGGTACGTGTGTGTGTGGCTAGTAAAGCTGTGTGTGTGTGGCTAGTAAAGCTGTGTGTGTGTGGCTAGTAAAGCTGTGTGTGTGTGTGGCTAGTAAAGGTGTGTGTGTGTGGTTAGTAAAGGTGTGTGTGTGTGGTTAGTAAAGGTGTGTGTGTGCGGCTAGGAAAGGTACGCGTGTGCGGCTAGTAAAGGTACATGTGTGTGTGTGGCTAGTAAAGCTGTGTGTGTGTGGCTAGTAAAGCTGTGTGTGTGTGTGGCTAGTAAAGGTGTGTGTGTGTGGTTAGTAAAGGTGTGTGTGTGTGGTTAGTAAAGGTGTGTGTGTGCGGCTAGGAAAGGTACGCGTGTGCGGCTAGTAAAGGTACGCGTGTGCGGCTAGTAAAGGTACATGTGTGTGTGTGGCTAGTAAAGGTACGTGTGTGTGTGGCTAGTAAAGGTACGTGTGTGTGTGTGGCTAGTAAAGCTGTGTGTGTGTGGCTAGTAAAGGTGTGTGTGTGTGGTTAGTAAAGGTGTGTGTGTGCGGCTAGGAAAGGTACGTGTGTGTGTGGCTAGTAAAGCTGTGTGTGTGTGGCTAGTAAAGCTGTGTGTGTGTGGCTAGTAAAGGTACGTGTGTGTGTGGCTAGTAAAGCTGTGTGTGTGTGGCTAGTAAAGCTGTGTGTGTGTGGCTAGTAAAGCTGTGTGTGTGTGTGGCTAGTAAAGCTGTGTGTGTGTGGCTAGTAAAGCTGTGTGTGTGTGGCTAGTAAAGCTGTGTGTGTGTGGCTAGTAAAGCTGTGTGTGTGTGGCTAGTAAAGGTGTGTGTGTGTGGTTAGTAAAGGTGTGTGTGTGCGGCTAGGAAAGGTACGTGTGTGTGTGGCTAGTAAAGCTGTGTGTGTGTGGCTAGTAAAGCTGTGTGTGTGTGGCTAGTAAAGCTGTGTGTGTGTGGCTAGTAAAGCTGTGTGTGTGTGTGGCTAGTAAAGCTGTGTGTGTGTGGCTAGTAAAGGTACGTGTGTGTGTGTGGCTAGTAAAGCTGTGTGTGTGCGGCTAGGAAAGGTACGCGTGTGCGGCTAGTAAAGCTGTGTGTGTGTGGCTAGTAAAGGTACGTGTGTGTGTGGCTAGTAAAGCTGTGTGTGTGTGGCTAGTAAAGCTGTGTGTGGCTAGTAAAGCTGTGTGTGTGGCTAGTAAAGCTGTGTGTGTGTGGCTAGTAAAGCTGTGTGTGTGCGGCTAGGAAAGGTACGCGTGTGCGGCTAGTAAAGCTGTGTGTGTGTGCCTAGTAAAGGTACGTGTGTGTGTGGCTAGTAAAGGTACGCGTGTGTGTGTGGCTAGTAAAGCTGTGTGTGTGTGGCTAGTAAAGCTGTGTGTGTGTGGCTAGTAAAGCTGTGTGTGTGGCTAGTAAAGCTGTGTGTGTGCGGCTAGGAAAGGTACGCGTGTGCGGCTAGTAAAGCTGTGTGTGTGTGGCTAGTAAAGGTGTGTGTGTGTGTGGCTAGTAAAGGTGTGTGTGTGTGTGGCTAGTAAAGGTACGTGTGTGTGTGGCTAGTAAAGCTGTGTGTGTGGCTAGTAAAGCTGTGTGTGTGCGGCTAGGAAAGGTACGCGTGTGCGGCTAGTAAAGCTGTGTGTGTGTGGCTAGTAAAGGTACGCGTGTGCGGCTAGTAAAGCTGTGTGTGTGCGGCTAGTAAAGCTGTGTGTGTGTGGTTAGTAAAGCTGTGTGTGTGTGGCTAGTAAAGGTGTGTGTGTGTGGCTAGTAAAGGTACGTGTGTGTGGCTAGTAAAGCTGTGTGTGTGTGGCTAGTAAAGGTGTGTGTGTGTGGTTAGTAAAGCTGTGTGTGTGTGGCTAGTAAAGGTGTGTGTGTGTGGCTAGTAAAGCTGTGTGTGTGTGGCTAGTAAAGCTGTGTGTGTGTGGCTAGTAAAGGTGTGTGTGTGTGGCTAGTAAAGCTGTGTGTGTGTGGCTAGTAAAGGTGTGTGTGTGTGGTTAGTAAAGCTGTGTGTGTGTGGCTAGTAAAGGTGTGTGTGTGTGGCTAGTAAAGCTGTGTGTGTGTGGCTAGTAAAGCTGTGTGTGTGTGGCTAGTAAAGGTGTGTGTGTGTGGCTAGTAAAGCTGTGTGTGTGTGGCTAGTAAAGGTGTGTGTGTGTGGCTAGTAAAGCTGTGTGTGTGTGGTTAGTAAAGCTGTGTGTGTGGCTAGTAAAGCTGTGTGTGTGTGGCTAGTAAAGGTGTGTGTGTGTGGCTAGTAAAGGTGTGTGTGTGTGGCTAGTAAAGCTGTGTGTGTGTGGCTAGTAAAGGTGTCTCTCTCCAGCGGGACACGTCGGAGTCGGAGGAAGAGGAGAAAAGCAACTCGTCAGACTCTGAGGAAGACGATGAAACATCGGGAAGTAGCGACAGCGACGAAGACGAGCAGGTGCATTCTTCATCGCGCTGTTTAAAGCCCCAGGTCACTGTGGTTACCGTGGTTACCTGTGTAATCTATTGTATTTGCAGAACGACGATGAAGACGACGACCAATCAGGGGACAGCAGCTCGTCAGAGGAGAGCAGCGACTCAGAAACGGACTAGCGCCACCCGGAGGAAAAGAGAGGTTGTGCAGGCCACGCCCCCTCTGCTGGCCACACCCACAGTGTTAGCGAGCTGTTTTTTAAGAGGAACTCTCGGTGTTACCGCAAAACTGTTTCCGGTTTTGTTATTTTTTATCTTTAACAAAGAAATGTAAAATTTAAAAGCTCCTTGAAACATTATTTTGAAAACAAAAAGGGGTTGTACAGTTATGTAGGGGGCGGAGTCTATCCAGGTCCCCACTGGTGATTGGCTGTCAAACCTTTACGAATTAAAATGCACTTTCTTTCTCACGTGTCGTGTTTTGGTTGAAACAGGAAGAGGCGGAGCTTGAGGTTTGACCTTTTATTTGATTCTTAGTTTCTACAGAATATAAACTTTACATGGTTACACTCATCACAGGACACGCCTCTCCCCTCATGCACACTCAACAGACGACAGCTGAGACGACAGAACGCAGCTCGGCTCGCAGCCCGCCGTACAAACCGGTAAAAAAAACAGAAGGAAGCTACACCACGGGGGCCGTGCTCGGAGCACTCACCTGCACCTCCTTAAAATGTTTAAAACATTTTTATACTCTAACGCAGGAAACAAGGACATTTTACAACCAGTCAGGGCGTGCAATCACACCGTGGAGCCCAGCAGCTTGTGGTGCAGGTACTGCTTGACGTCCTCGATGCCGCTCAGCTGCTCCAGCTCTTGGTACGGCAGCTGGGGGGGGGGGGGGGGGGGGGGGGAATTAGTCGGTGACACCGCTCAGTTTCCCTCCACCTCTACCTCCACCGGGTCATGTGCTCACCTGCAGGATGACGTAGCCCAGCAGGGTCAGGTGGCGGTCCCTCATGGCTCGGGACCCGACCAGCACCGAGGAGTTGTGGCAGTAATGCCAGCGGTCGTTTACAGACATCACCACCCTGAGACAGGAGACAGGAAACAGGAAGTCATGTGACATGCGGTATTTCACAGTCCCGTCTGCTCCTTTACCCACAATCCCTTGCACTCTCACCTCCTGACTCCCTGCGGCTCTGCCCCCTCTGCCGGCTCTGCCCCCGGGGCCCCGCCCTGGTCCTCCTGCAGAATGGTCCCGATGGAGAACTGGAACAGGGACTCGGGGGCCCCGGCACTGGGGGCCCCGGAGGGGGGGCTGCTGAGCGTGGAGCTATCACGGCTCCCGGGGCAGTAGTACTCGGCCGCGCCGTAGTAGCCGTAGTCCAGGACGGGCCCCGCCCCCCCGGGAGGTCCGGCGCTCACGGGAGGCCCCGCCCCACTGTCGGAACCCGGGGGAGGCAGGAAGGGCTCCGAGGTCGCCGGGATGACGTCGGGGCCGAACGGGGAGAAGCGCTGGAAGTCGGAGGTGAGCGTCGCCACCGAAACGCTACCGTCGGGCGGCTTGGGGGGCGGAGCATCGCTGAGTGAGCGAATGGGAAGAACCCGACCGGAACCGTCCACCAGCAGCAGGAAGTCTGCAAAATACTCACTGGTACTGCAAGAAATACTATGATATATAACTAGTACTAGCAAGAGTACTACTGTAGTACCTGTATAGTATCCAGGAGCCAGTACTTCATCCTGCTTGTAGCTCTGCTCTCCAACCAGCTGTCTCAGAGCTTCAGCCACCAGACCTTTGTAACTGGCCAATTAGAAGGCAGCGTTAACCAACCAATCAGAGCAGGAGTGGGGCCTAGTGACTGGCCAATCACAGAGCAGTGTTACCTGTACTTGCGGTTAACCTCATCGGCGGTGAGGGCGTGGTCGAACATCAGCACCTTGTGTGCTTCCTGGAGTCGAGCCCCAGTGTATTCTGGGTATTCCAGCTCCACTGCCGCATCCAGGAGAGAGAGGTAGCGGCGTACGATCAGAGCGTATGGGCTGTCTGGAGTGACGGCACCAATAATATCACAACTAATATTATTCATATTATTATGTTGCTGAGCAACAGCATCAGTTTGTAGTGAACTCATCAGATGGATATACATATATTCATGTACTCACTGCTGAGGCTGCAGATGAAGGCGGGGCTGAAGACGCGCTGCAGCACCGCAGCGCTGCAGTGCTGCAGCTGGAACAGCGACATGAGCACGTTGACGGTGGCCAGGGGCGAGCTGAGGGCCTTGAGCTCCAGGACCTGGTCCAACCTGGAGAAGAAGCGGGCCTCGTTGGAGGGCCGGTAGCTCATCCTGCTGAAGGGGAACACCAGCTTCTGGATCACCTGGAACAGCGTACACATACATTTGATATTATCATATATACATGGGCAGACTTTGAGCATGTTTTAAAGTACGTCAGCACAGTCAAGCTCCTCCGCAGCATATTAATACACTCAGTTGCATCGGTTTTGTTTGAATATTGGGGAGGACAGATTAAGCGGGTGTTTGGGGTCCCCCAGGACACGCTGAGGACAAAACTCCTCGTTCTGGTCAATTTTTATGCACCAATTTGTGATGGAAATGTCTTTATGTCACTTCATGTTTTTGTTGAGGGCGACAAATTCACGTGTTGTAAACATTGAGGGAGACGTATCCCCCCCCCCCCCCTCGGAGATCTACACCTGATCTGTACCTGTACAGTGACAGAAGGGCGTAGCGGCAGCTTGTCCTGCTTGTTATGCACTACCACAGTATCACACAGGCTGACGTAGGGCTCTGTCTTTCACACACTGAAGAGCACCATCAACCATCAGGTTCAATCTGCTCAAAGTAATTTGTTTGTATGAAGTACCTTTTAAAACATGAAGTACACAAACTACCACCTCCCAATATATAGATATTATACCACTGTCAGCTTCTACACACTCAAGACCTCCGTGTCTTGCCTTATCCAGTCCTAGTCCTAGTTCTGGTCCTGATTCTAGTCCTCGGCCTGGTCCTGTCCTACCTTGCTGTCCAGGTACTCGGCCTTCTTGACCAGGAAGTCAGCGATGGTGTCCAGCAGCCTGGTGTCCCTCAGCCGGTGTCGGGCGATGTACTTAGCGATGAGGGCCATGGTGTAGGGCGTGACGCTGTCTGCCTTCCTGGGAAGCTCCTCTAGGGGGTGTCACCACACACAGGCATGACATCACCTTATTCAACTGAAATACCACATTAAAAATAGAAGCCTTTTCTCAAACCTTTCACTCCCAATTTAGAGCTGTTCATCATCAATGTTGATCAATATGAACAGCCGTTTCCATGGTTACAGTCTACTCAACATCCGAAAAGTCAGGCCGTACCTGACCCAATATGCCACTCAACTGCTGGTACAAACCTTGGTGATGTCCCGTCTCGACTACTGCAACGCTCTCTTAACAGGCTTGAGCCCTGTGCGGTGAAGCCACTTCAGATGATACAGAATGCGGCGGCGCGACTGGTGTTCAACCAGCCAAAGAGGGCACATGTCACTCCGCTGCTCATCGAGCTCCACTGGTTACCTGTAGCCGCCCGCATCAAGTTCAAGTCTCTGATGCTGGCCTACAGAGTGATTGCTGGGAATGCTCCCGCCTACTTAAATGCTCTTGTAAGAGCACATGTTGCCCCCCGGATGCTGCGCTCGTCAAATGAGCGTCGCCTGGCTCTGCCGGCCATACAGCCACGGCAATCCAGGCTATTCTCATTTGTAGTTCCACGTTGGTGGAACGAGCTGCCAAAAATGACCAGAGCGGGGACCTCCCTCTCTGTCTTTAAGAAGCACCTGAAGACCCAGCTCTTCAGTGAGTACCTCCTGTCCTAATCTACAATTACTTAGCACCACCTTGCAGTATTTATTGTTACACCAATGTTGTTGTTACACTAATCTCTGTCGCAATGTAGCTGAATGTTATTCTCCCTTGTAAGTCGCTTTGGATAAAAGCGTCTGCCAAATGACTAAATGTAAATGTAAATGTACAGTGATATCTACCCGTAACTGAAACGACACGAAGGACAGTGAGCGTTCAAAAATGTAACACTGGTTCAGCAGACCAGGGGGTGTGGTCCACGCCCCATCCATCCCAGAGGAGATGAGACAAACCGAAACCCACGGCTTTGAGGGGCTACAGGATCTTTAGATTGAACAACAGAGTACTGGTGTCCTTCTGGGTATACATGCCAGGCTGCCGATGAAGCGCTCCTGCCGGCTCTGGTAGAACAGCTTGTGGGTATACTAGTTGTACTTGGTGTACTACCTGCCAGGCTGCCGATGAAGCGCTCCTGCCGGTTCTGGTAGAAGAGCTGTGAGCTGAAGATGAGCTCCAGACTCTTGTTGCTGGCCTCGCGGACGCAAGCCGCCAGCATCTCATCCAAGAGCGCCATCTCCTGCTCGCGCACGGCGCTGACGCTGGCGAGCGTGTGCTTCACCAGACGCAGGATTTTCCTGACAAGACAAATGCACATGGACTAGTACACACAGACACTAGTACACACTGGCACAGTACAGAGACAACAGGACCTCTAGCAGTACCAAAATAGTATTGCCACAGAACTACCACATAGTAACCCATATTAGTAATGTGGTACTAACACAAACACAGTACCAACATAGTATTACCACAGTAAATAAATATAAATAATAAATAAAACTTTATTTTTATAGCACATTTCATACAAGGATTGCAGTGCAAAGTGCTTCACATCAGTAGTTTAATAACAATAGGCAAGTGGCAAGTGCGGTTATTATGGAAGACAGTTAGAAATATAAAAAGTATAAAAACAATAAGGGCAATAATCAACATCGTATCCAATCCTGGTGTTCTGATAGGTTACTTTGAGTTATCATAATCTAGTTGCACAACAGACATGAACATACATATTTATCGTATTAGATCCTAGTGTTCTAATAGGTTACTTTTGGTTATCATGATCTGGTTTCATACATACACAAACATATTTATTTGCATCATATCAGAGCCTAGTGCTTTGATAGGTTACTTCATTTACCATGATTTTCATTAAACAACATACAGGAGGAGTCAGGGGAGATATTGATTGAGAAAATGAATTTAAAGTTTGGTAGTATTAAAAGTATTAAAAGTGCACATCGGAGTGTCAGATCATAGTGCAAGGATGGGGTAGTTAGTGAAATGCTTTGGTGAAGAGATATGTTTTAAGCTGCCTTTTATATATATCCAATGTGTTTGCTTCTCTGATATTCAAGATTCAAGATTTTTATTTGTCACATACATATACATACTTCCATACATATATGCAGTGAAATGTAAATGTATTTGTGGGTACAGTACTAACATAGTATTACAACAGTACTACCACAGTACCAGTGGCCCAGTGTACCTGTTAATGAGCAGCTGCTCGGGGTTGGGGGGGGTGGTTGCGGACTCGGCGGGCTGCAGCGAACGCCAGCGGAGGCGGTAGTAGGCCAGCAGCAGGAAGAGCGTCTGCGGATGGCGCTCTCGTTCCAGGTTCCTCTCCAGCGCCGCCACGCAGGCCTCGGTCAGCGGGTGGTGCGAGGCTGGGTGGAGCCTCATGCTGGAGCTGAACACCATGGAAACGTCCTTCTGGTTGAACTGGATCAGTCTGGACTGGGATTCCGCCTCCAGTACCTGGACCACTGGACAGTCACTGGGAAGACCTGGACACCAGACCAGGGGGTTCTGAACAAGGCTCAACTACTACAGTAGTACCATTGTAGTACCGCAGTAGTACAACAGAACCTCTGCATAATACTCTGATACACATCAAACAGACAGGCAGTCTCACCCAGGGCGGCCACAGCGTACAGACAGTTGACGATGCTGAAGTTGTCTAACTTGTCTCTCTCTCTGTCGATGGCGTCGCAGAGCGTCCTGAAGTCCTGCTGCTCCAGGACCTGTCGCCCGTCACCCGGCCCCCCGGGCGCAACCCCGTCCTTTGCGTCCGGGGGGTCCGGGGGGCTGGGCCGGGCCCCCAGCAGCTGGCTGATCTTGTGCAGGGCGATGGGGTAGTGGTTGTGGGAGACCTTGTCGGGGTTCTGGGTGACCCAGCGCAGGACCTCGTCCGGGCGCCGCGAGCGCTCGATGAGCCGCTTCAGGGTGAAGAAGGTGTCATAGCTCATCTTCTCCTGGATAAAGGTCCAGGTCTTCTTCCTACCAGGGGCCGGGCCCCCAGGGGGCGGGGCGCCGCCGTAGTGGTGCGGGGGAGCGTGGTGCTGGTAGTGGGGCGGGGCCAGATGGGGGTGCTGGGCATGGTAGTGGCCTCCTCTTGCCCCCCCCCTGCCCGGGTAGAGAGGAAAGGGCGGGGGGGGGGCAGTATGATGGTGGTGGTGGAGCGGGTGGGGAGGCTCCATCACAGCGACCCCCCCTCCCACTCTGCGACCCGGCTTGACCCCCGCCGGGCCACCGTACAGCCGGGTGCCGTACATGGCGGCCGGGGAGACCGGAGCGGGGGCGGGGCCACAGAGGGGGGTGGGGCAGCGGAGGCGGGAGGAGCTCAGGAGCTTCCAGCCGGAGAACAACCGCTGCATAGTCCACCACCGGGGGCTCCCGGACCCTGCACGGAGCTACACCTGTAGGACAGAAACCACACCGTAAAACTACACTTTAGCACCAGGCGGTTAAACTACACCGTAAAACTACACTTTAGAACCAGACGGTTAAACTACACTTTGGAACCAGACGGTTAAACTACACCGTAACACTACACTTTAGAATCAGAATCCTCTTTATTGCCAAGTAAGTCCACACAAACAAGGAATTTGTCTTGGTGTTTAGTGCATACATGAACCATAAATGTGGGGGGATGGTAGCTCAGGCGGTAGAGCTGGTGGTCTAGTGATCTAAAGGTTGCTGGTTTGATCCCAGTCTCCTCCTGCTAGCATGCTGTAGTGTCCTTGAGCAAGACACTTAACCCCTAATTGCTCCTGATGGCTGCGTCCGTCGGTGTTTGAACAATTGTAAGTCGCTTTGGATAAAAGCGTCTGCTAAATGAAATGTAATGTAATGTAATGTAAATGTAAAACAATAAGTAAAACATATAAGAGCCACACGTTAAACTACACTTTAAAATGACACTTTAGAACAGGGGTGTCCAAACTACGGACCACGGGCTCCATCTTTAATTGGCCCGCAGCAAATTCTAAAAATATAATGGAATATGGCCCACACATGAAACTTGTGCTTGACTGTATTGTACTTCTTAGTTTTAACACTAGGTGGAGCTACTGTCCTGAACGCGGCACCTTCCCCACAAAACAAGCGCAATCAAAGAACGAGACTTCAACAACCTGAGCATGTCCAGAAACACAGTTGTGCAGCAAATCGAAGACTTGTCAGCTCACTTAAAACATCAACAAGTGTCAGATAAAGCTTGTGCTTTTGATTTTTACTCGATTGCAGGTGATGAGAGCACAGATGCCACACGCACATGAAAGCATTCTGTGTGAAGCCCCGTCTCTGAGACACAACTTCAATGTTGCACACCTCCCCACGCTGTCCAAAATCAAATTAGCTTTTCCAAAGGCCAAGCTTTCTGCTCAAAAGAGGAAACATGTGTCTGTGATCACATCTCTCATGACAGAATTCAGTTAGCACTTCAAGATTTTGTTATTATTGAGAAAGGAACAAAGTTGTTCTTCACTCCTTTCCTGATGGATGGAACAAGTGGAAGAGAGTGCAGTTAGAACTTAAGGAAATGCAGTGTGAGAATTCTCTGAAGAATCAACATCAGCTTCTCTCCCGACCCGACTTCTACCAGAGCTTGGAAAAGGCCAAGTTTCCTCTGATGAGATGCCACGCAAAAAGAATGATCAGTCTGTTCGGCTCAACATCCGTATGTGAGCAAACATTTTCTCTGTTGACTCTGAACAAAAGCAGATTGAGAACCAAAATGAGCGACAGCCATCTCTGTGATGTCCTTCACATCTCAACCGGCAAACTTAGTCCTGAACTGCAGCCATTCTTCAGTTCCAAAGAGCAGCATCACTCCTCCCACTGAGTGCAACGCTGCTCCCATTATAAGTGAGTTAAAATATATGACAGTATTCATGTGTGAATAAGCCCAACTACTTAATCAATTGAGTCAATTAAAGTTGGAAACATTCTCTAACAAACGTTAGTTGATGCGTTAACAAGCCCAATAGCTTATTTGCATAACAAGCTTGAAATATAGCCATCCCCTTTCCCCCTTATTTGTCCACCCTCATACCGGGCTGTGAAGGGAGATCCCCATCCTGACTAACAACCAATCTGAGGCTGCTGTTTTGACAACAGCCTCAGATGTGCTGCCAACCATTTTGGTAACTACATAAATGAAATTTCATTATTGGAAAGCTGTGATGTAGGTTGTCTTTTTTCATTGAGCATATTCAATTATCAAGCAAAATGTACACACAATTGATTGATTTTGCTAACTTTAATACACTAGAGGTGAGGCCATATACGTCGCTTCTGAAACCACACTGTGAAACCACATCACTAAACTACCCTTTATAACCACACCATTAAACAACACTTTAGAACCACACCGTCAAACTACATTATAAAACTACACCTTAGAACCACTTTTCATGAAACTACACTCTAGAACCACACTGTAAAACCACACGTGAAACTAAGTCGTTAACCTACACTTTAGAACCACACTGTAAAACCGCACCCTGAAACTAAGTCGTTAAACTACACTTTAGAACCACACTGTTAAACTACACTGTTAAACTACACTTTAGAACAACACTGTTAAACTACACTGTAAAAGCACACCGTTAAAGTACACTCACTCACTTTTTAACGTCAAACTCCAATTAAACTAAACAATGTTTCATGAAAACATTCTCAAAAAAGTTTCAGGTTGTAATGTATAGTTTCATTTCTCACAGTATTTAACCATTACTATACTAGCCCATTTGGGCTGCATCCTTAGTTCTACAAGTTTAATATTAGTATAAAGAATAAGAATATACAATATATATATATTAGAACACAGAGTAGTGACAATCACTTCGACCCCTGTTACAAACACAACACTACAACCATTAGTAGCTAGCCGCTAGCAGCTAGGCGTTGGCCTGGCTGGCAGCTCAGCTCTGACACTCACCTGTCACCACAAACCAGCCGGTTACCAGGTTAGTAGTAGTAGTAAATTAGTTGTTTACCAGGTTAGTAGTAGTTAACTATCTGTTTTACTGCAGTCAGAAAGGTTTATGTACTACCAAATAAATACTGCACAGAGCACCAAGTATCACAGGATAGACTTATTTATCATGCGTAGTACTATTGTACGAAAGAGTGTACACCGGTATATGCTATCATATTCATTTGAGTATTTCTTCCACTATTTGTTCCAGAATGTAATGCAGTATTGTTGCAGGAGTAATTGCAGTATTTCTAGAGAACCTTTTTAATTTACCTCATAGTTCTCAGACATTTTCCTCCTGGTCCGAAGAGAAACTCGTCTTTGTGCACTTTAAACTATTTTAAAAAGGTTTTAAACAGTTTAAAGTCTTTAAACTGTGACTGAACTGAGTCTGAGCAGCTTCACTCTGCAACCGCCATCTTGTCTCCCAGAATGCACCGCGGCACCCCGTTCACAGGAGGCCACGCCCACACGACAAGGTCAAAGGTCAGATGTATTTACTATAAGAAAACAACCTGTATTGTACATTCTCTAGGTTGTACACCTCCATCTAGAAATATTTTATTTAAAACAAAAATGGCATTAAGTGTAATATTAACGAATATTAATATATTAGTCAATATTACATGTGATATAGATAAACTTCTTCTGGATTTGTCTTTACAATATTCGTCTAAATATCGTCTTCTTAATATTCATATTAATATCGTCTTATCAATATTCATATTGTTTTAATAGTGTTCATAATAATTTTGTTTTAATAATATTTATTCTTCTCCTGTGCCCACCCCTAGTGGCAGGTTCAACAGCCATTGAGTAATGACGTTTGTTTGTTTTTGACAATATAAACTTTTTCTTTCTTTTTTGGACACTATTATAATATTACACGATTATAATATTATACTTTATAGTACTAGTACTTTATAATGCAAGTATATGGACGCACTCGTATATAGACGTACGTCATCCCATCATCATGCAGGGTGGGACGGCCCTACGTCATCACGCAGCGTTGGATAACATTAAAGATGGCGGAGCGGAGCCGTGTGCTGTGACTTTGAAGTAAAGGAATATGGCGCAGCGCTGCTGCCGCGTGTCGGGGACTTTCCGGAGGCTGCTGTGGAGCCTCCGAGCGGCGGGTCCTGCACGGCAGGTGCGTGGTTAAACCGTAGCTGGTTAAACCTTCTACTAGCTGTTTAAACCCTCAACTGGCTGGTTAAACTTTCTACTAGCTGGTTAAACTCTCTACTGGCTGGTTAAACCTTCTACTAGCTGGTTAAACCTTCTACTATCTGGTTAAACCTTCTACTAGCTGGTTAAACCTTCTACTGGCTGGTTAAACCTTCTACTGGCTGGTTAAACCTTCTACTAGCTGGTTAAACCTTCTACTAGCTGTTTAAACCCTCAACTGGCTGGTTAAACCTTCTACTAGCTGTTTAAACCCTCAACTGGCTGGTTAAACCTTCTACTAGCTGTTTAAACCCTCAACTGGCTGGTTAAACCTTCTACTGGCTGGTTAAACCTTCTACTAGCTGGTTAAACCTTCTACTAGCTGTTTAAACCCTCAACTGGCTGGTTAAACCTTCTACTAGCTGTTTAAACCCTCAACTGGCTGGTTAAACCTTCTACTAGCTGTTTAAACCCTCAACTGGCTGGTTAAACCTTCTACTGGCTGGTTAAACCTTCTACTAGCTTGTTAAACCTTCTACTAGCTGGTTAAACCTTCTACTAGCTGTTTAAACCCTCAACTGGCTGGTTAAACTTTCTACTAGCTGGTTAAACTCTACTGGCTGGTTAAACCCTCTACTATCTGGTTAAACCCTCTACTGGCTGGTTAAACCCTCTACTGGCTGGTTAAACCCTCTACTGGCTGGTTAAACCTTCTACTGGCTGGTTAAACCCTCTACTGGCTGGTTAAACCCTCTACTGGCTGGGTAAACGTTCTACTAGCTGGTTAAACCCTCTATTAGCTGGTTAAACCCTCTATTAGCTGGTTAAACCCTCTACTAGCTGGTTAAACCCTCTATTAGCTGGTTAAACCCTCTACTGGCTGGTTAAACCCTCTACTGGCTGGTTAAACCTTCTACTGGCTGATTAAACCCTCTACTGGCTGGTTAAACCTTCTACTGGCTGGTTAAACCCTCTACTGGCTGGTTAAACCCTCTACTGGCTGGGTAAACTTTCTACTAGCTGGTTAAACCCTCTACTAGCTGGTTAAACCCTCTATTAGCTGGTTAAACCCTCTATTAGCTGGTTAAACCCTCTACTAGCTGGTTAAACCCTCTACAGGCTGGTTAAACCTTCTAGCAGCTTGTTAAACCTTCTACTAGCTTGTTAAACCTTCTATTAGCTGGTTAAACCCTCAACTGACTGGTTAAACCCTCTACTGGCTGGTTAAACCTTCTACTAGCTGGTTAAACCTTCTACTGGCTGGTTAAACTTTCTACTGGCTGGTTAAACCTTCTACGAGCCGGGTAAACCTACGAGCCGGGTAAACCCTCTTCTGGCTGGTTAAACATTCTACTATCTGGTTAAACCCTCAACTGGCTGGTTAAGCCTTCTACTGGCTGGTTAAACCTTCTACTGGCTGGTTAAACCTCCTACTAGCTGGTTACTAGCAGGTCCTGCTCCAGTTCTTCAATTGAATCCTCTTTAGGTTTCAGACTCTGCAGTAGTTCAGACGATGTCCAGACACTCTGCACTGGCTGTGGGACGGCTGTATTGTAGACCCCCCAAAGGTACATGCTGTAGTACACACTGTAGTACACACACTGTAGTACACACTGTAGTACACACTACTTACGTGTGTGTGTGTGTTTGTGTTTCCAGGCTTTGAGAAATTCTTCCCTGAAAGTAAGAAACTTCCCCCGAGTGCTGAGTCCAAAGGTTCGTTCTGATGTTTTTTTTTTGAAGGATTTTTAACCCTGTGATGTTGACGGTGGAGAGCAGAGTTGTATCATTATATCTGATCAACGTTCTCTCATTTAAATGTTTTTAACTATTTCATCATCACTTAACTCCACTTTTCCTGATATTCATATTCATGAGGTTGGTCCTCCTGCAGGTAGAGTACTGCAGTCCATACAGGAAGATGCTGAATTATAACTCCTACCCCACAGAGGCCAAACCAGCCAATGGCCAGCATGCATCTGAGGGAGGAGGAGGAGCTTCAGGAGGAGGAGGAGCTTCAGGAGGAGGAGGAAAACGAGGAGGCCGCAAGGACGAATCCTATTGGTCCAGCCGCCTCCAGAAGGTCAGCAGGATTTGAAGGGATGATGTTCAAGTTCAAGTTCAAGTGATTATTTGTCACATACATATACATACGGTCATACATATATGCAGTGAAATTATGTAAACAGGATGGTGTGATGGAGGGATGATGTGAATGGGATGGAGTGATGAAGGGATGATATGAACGGGATGGAGTGATGGAGGGATGATATGAACGGGATGGAGTGATGGAGGGATGATATGAACGGGATGGAGTGATGGGGGGATGATGTGAACAGGAGGGAGGGATGATGTGAAGGGGATGGAGGGAGGGATGATGTGAAGGGGATGGAGGGAGGGATGATGTGAAGGGGATGGAGGGAGGGATGATGTGAAGGGGATGGAGGGAGGGATGATGTGAAGGGGATGGAGGGAGGGATGATGTGAAGGGGATGGAGGGAGGGATGATGTGAAGGGGATGATGGAGTGATGATGTGAACGGGATGGAGGGATGATGTGAACGGGATGGAGGGATGATGTGAACATGATGGAGGGATGGAGGGATGATGTGAGCAGGATGGATGAGTGGAGGGATGATGTGAACAGGGTGGAGGGAGGGAGGGATGGATGATGTGAACAGGGTGGAGGGAGGGAGGGAGGGATGATGTGAACAGGGTGGAGGGAGGGATGATGTGAGCAGGATGGATGAGTGGAGGGATGACGTGAACAGGGTGGAGGGATGATATGAACAGGATGGAGTGATGGAGGGATGATGTGAACGGGATGGAGTGATGGAGGGATGATGTGAACGGGATGGAGGGAGGGAGGGATGTGAACGGGGTGGAGGGAGGGATGTGAACGGGGTGGGGGGAGGGATGATGTGAACAGGATGGAGGGATGATGTTGTCTCTTTTGTCAGGGTGACTTCCCCTGGGACGACAGGGAGTTCCGCTTGTACCTGCTGAGCGGAGCAGCTTTCTGGACTTGCATCACTTACTACTTTTTCTACCGCGACGGAGGACGAGAAGTCACCTGGAAGGACTTTGTCAACAACTACCTCTCTAAAGGAGTGGTAAGTTTCAGACCGCTACCTCTCTAAAGGAGTGGTAAGTTTCAGACCGCTACCTCTCTAAAGGAGTGGTAAGTTTCAGACCGCTACCTCTCTAAAGGAGTGGTAAGTTTCAGACCGCTACCTCTCTAAAGGAGTGGTAAGTTTCAGACCGCTACCTCTCTAAAGGAGTGGTAAGTTTCAGACCGCTACCTCTCTAAAGGAGTGGTAAGTTTCAGACCGCTACCTCTCTAAAGGAGTGGTAAGTTTCAGACCGCTACCTCTCTAAAGGAGTGGTAAGTTTCAGACCGCTACCTCTCTAAAGGAGTGGTAAGTTTCAGACCGCTACCTCTCTAAAGGAGTGGTAAGTTTCAGACCGCTACCTCTCTAAAGGAGTGGTAAGTTTCAGACCGCTACCTCTCTAAAGGAGTGGTAAGTTTCAGACCGCTACCTCTCTAAAGGAGTGGTAAGTTTCAGACCGCTACCTCTCTAAAGGAGTGGTAAGTTTCAAACCGCTACCTCTCTAAAAGAGTGGTAAGTTTTAAGAGCGGAGAATCTCTACTGTGCGTCTCGCTGCGGGGGCTGCCAGCGTAAGGCTTGGCATGAGTTCACAGTTTCTCTTTCGGTGTTTATTCCTAAAAGTATTTATCCCTCACTCTGGTCTGTTAGCTTAGCTTATTTCACCACTGATCTGTTTCCGACAGTCAGACCTTGTGTTTTTAGGGTGTTGGGGGCGGGGCCATGCAAAGTAGGGCTGAACAATTTAGGAAAATAATGTAATTGTGATTTTTATTTTTTTAAGTTCCTTATCTTCTGTATTATTCATGAAACACAATCAATACATTATTCTTTAGTATGACCAACACAACATTGGATACAACAACATATAAACTGCTCTTTCCTGTCGGCCACACCCACCTGTTATGATGAGATGAATAACATCTTTATTTAACTATTGAATTGTAAAAAGAAAAACCTTAATTCACAGTAGAATATTGACTCATTGATTTAACTTTGAGCCTGGTGATTGTTAGTCTGAAAATTAACAGTTGAAAAAAGAATGCAGTGTTTCAGTAGAAATGTACTATTTTTTCTTAAAATGTTGTGCTCATGCATCTACATACACGGCGCACCGCTCCATGTGCTCAGGAACAGCTCCAAGCTCATGAAACAAAAAACAAACAGATGATTATTGTGGAAGACGGAGCGTGGGAGCTCTGCCAGCCACGACCTGCAGGCTGGCGGTTTTGAAAATGGCGTCATCTGTTTGAATTGGATTCATCGTTCAGCCCTAACGCAAAGTGTGACCTGTGTACGTTATCGGGTCATGTTGTGGCCCCGCCCTCGAGATCCGGACCACAAACATGGTGAGAAACGGTTGAAGGGTTTACCTCCACGGTTCAAACAGCAGCTGCTCAGCGCCAGCATCGGTGGCTTCCAGTCGTAGCGTTGGAAGCTGGATTTGTATGGAAGAGTTCAAATGCGGAGGCGTCCAGAGCCCGGAGGGATACAGAGACCTCCACGCTGCAGAGGGGCGGGGCTTGTCACCTGTGCTTTCCAGGTCACCATAGAAATGAACGGTCACAGTTGTGTGTGTCTGGGTATGTGTTCGTGAAGGTGGAAAGTTAAGGCATTTTCTGTCCTCAGGTTGACCGGCTAGAGGTGGTGAACAAGCGATACGTCAAGGTGGTCTTTTATCCCGGGAAGACCCCGGTGGACGGGGTGAGTGGAATTTCAGACAGTCGATCAGTGTACTTGGTGTTGGGCCTCCATGAAGCCCCTGTCCTCCATGTTTCCCTAGCAGTACGTCTGGTTCAACATTGGCAGCGTGGACACATTTGAGCGGAACCTGGAGACATCTCAGTACGAGTTGGGCATCGAGGGGGAGAACCGGATGCCGGTGGTCTACTCCACTGAGAGCGACGGGTGAGAGTCCACACAGAAAGATAACACCTAGTCCTATATGACCCCTTTATACCGGTCTATACCCCTTTATACCAGTATATAGTCCTTTATACCAGTCTATACCCCTTTGGACCAGCCTATACCCCTTTGGACCAGCCTATACCCCTTTTGTACCAGTCTATACCCCTTTTGTACCAGTCTATACCCCTTTTGTACCAGTCTATACCCCTTTTGTACCAGTCTATACCCCTTTTGTACCAGTCTATACCCCTTTTGTACCAGTCTATACCCCTTTGTACCAGTCTATACCGGCCTATACCCCTTTATACCGGCCTGTACCCCTTTGTACCGGCCTGTACCCCTTTGTACCGGCCTGTACCCCTTTGTACCGGCCTGTACCCCTTTGTACCGGTCTGTACCCCGTTTGTACCGGTTTGTACCGGTCTGTACTCCGTTTGTACCGGTCCGTACCCCGTTTGTACCGGTCCGTACCCCGTTTGTACCGGTCTATAGCCCTCAGTACCGGTCTATAGCCACCTCCCCCCTGCTCCTCCTGCAGGTGGATTTAGCTCCTCTCTCCCCAAACTCAAACTATCACTTGCACTTGTTTTAACTAGTTTGTGTTTCCATTGTGTTTCCTCCAGAACCTTCCTTCTGAGCATGCTCCCCACGGTGCTGATCATCGGCTTCCTGCTGTTCATGCTGCGCCGGGGGCTGGGGGGGGCGGGGCGGCCTGGCCGAGGCATGGGGGGGCTCTTTAGCGTCAGCGAGACCACCGCCAAAGTCCTGCGAGATGAGATCGATGTCAAGTTCAAAGACGTGGCGGGCTGCGAGGAGGCCAAGCTGGAGATCATGGAGTTTGTCAACTTCTTGAAGAACCCCAAGCAGTACCAAGACCTGGGTGCCAAGATCCCCAAAGTGAGTGTGTCCCCCCTCATCTAGTTTGAAGGACCAGCTGCAGGAGGTGATGTGTCAAAACCGCAGAACAGCTGACCTTCACTGCATATATATGTATGACCGTATGTATATGTATGTGACAAATAATCTCTTGAACTTGAACTTGAACTTGAACTTTCTAGAATGTCTGACGTTTTGATGTTGGTGTGTTCTGGTCCTCCCTGCAGGGGGCGATTCTCACTGGTCCTCCAGGCACAGGGAAGACCCTCCTGGCCAAGGCCACGGCCGGAGAAGCCAATGTGCCATTCATCACCGTCAACGGCTCAGAGTTCCTGGAGATGTTTGTGGGCGTCGGCCCAGCGAGGGTGAGAACTTGTCATTGGCTGAGGGAACAGCGGGCCCTGGTGATCTGGTGTTCAGTGTGTGTTGGACTGGAGATCTCTAGCTCAGTCCTGGTTTCTTTCAAGGTCAGAGATCTATTCGTCATGGCGAGGAAGAACGCCCCCTGCATCCTCTTCATCGATGAGATCGACGCCGTGGGAAGGAAGAGGGGCAGAGGGAACTTTGGAGGCCAGAGCGAGCAGGAGAACACGCTGAACCAGCTCCTGGTGGAGATGGACGGTAGTGCAGCATGAAGCTCATCAATAAGCTGCTTCCATGGAAGATTAGCTAGCATGCCCTTATCAGTGTTATTTTTTGTTTGTTTTATTTTTATTATCATTTGTTTATTAATAATTATTGTTATTATTGTTTTGTTTTATATTTATTTATTCTTTTATTTAATCTATTTATTTTATTTATTATTTTTTTTATCATTATTATTATTATTATTATTATTATTATTATTATTATTATTATTATTATTATTATTATTAGGGGTCCAGTCCGCAGGTGATTGTTTGGATCTTTATTATTATTTTTGTCCTTGGCATTTTCGGGCTAAAAGTGTCTGGCCCACAACAACTGCAGAGCCCATGGATGTGATTGAGGTGTCTTTAGAACCAGGGGGTGTCAGACATCCTGTGGTCAAAGTTTCATCCATATCAATCTACGTTTGGACCAAGAATTAAGGAAAAATCGATTAAATGTGACCGGAATTAACAGAGCATTGGTGCATCACCCACACACCAAGGTTGTAAAAGTTCCGGTCGGATGGTGCAGCAAGATGAGTTTGTAGAGTACGACACTTTATGACATCATCATCCATCATTCCTTATAATTGTGCAGGTTTTGGCCACAAATGTCCATTCACAACGTGCGAGTTGCATAGTGTAGACTCCATGGCCCTTTCTCAATCTGCATTCTTGTCTGTACTTGTGTACTTGTGAAACGTCATCAGTCGCAGCCCAAGTACTGTTCCAATTCAAAGTCCGCATCAAGCCAAGTCCAGTCCACAAGCCCCGGATGTGCACTTGCTCCGGCCATTTTATGGAGGATGCATCGGTGGTGACTTGTGTGGACTTGGCACAGACAAGTATCCCACAATGCATTTGGCAGAATGACCGTCCTGTGTCCCCCCGTCCCCGGGAGTCTGTTCTACCGAGTCTGAACTACCAAGTCCGCAAGTCCGGACTTTGCGTACTTGGTATTGAGAAACGGCTCATCACTCTAGTGGTTACACAGTGCACGTGCCTGTGTTTCCTGCTTGACGTGGCGGGGCGTTTCCTGCTTGACATTTTGATATCTCTTTTGCACTTTTTATGAATGAACACATTCTGTTCCATCTCATTTTATATATTATTTTGCAGCATTGGATCCAGTCATAACACAAACTGTAGGAGTGGAAAACAGAACAAAACATATTTCCTGTCTGTGACCTCACACATGGAGTTGGCTCGCCGCTCTAGAGCAGTCTGTGAGGGACATGCAGTGTTGAATGCATTTGAATGCAACTTCCACACGGAGTGATTTCCTTCCACAGAGACACCGTGAGGCAGGACTCTGTGGACTACAGGAAGCAGACCGACTTCTCATTTTTAGGATAATGTCACAACACACAAGTGGATCCTTGTATTAGTGATGATGTCACCAGGACTCACTGCGTCAATACGTCAGCCGTGCTGCGTTCAAGGGTCTCTGAAAATTTGACTTGTTTTGGACAATGCTGATGTAAAGAGGAGCGACAGCACAAACCGATGCTGTGTTCCTTGGGAACTGGAAAAATAGTATTTGGTGTTGACACTGGACTCTGTATTGGTGCCTGCCGCTATATTTATTATTATTTATTATTATTCTTTCTGTCTTGAGCTGTCTGTGTCTTCTCATATCAGATTGTTCAGCTTCTTGATGTGTGTTCAGGGTTCAACACAGCGACCAATGTGGTGGTCTTGGCTGGAACCAACAGACCTGACATCCTGGACCCGGCTCTGATGCGGCCCGGTCGCTTCGACAGGCAGATCTACATTGGTGAGGAGCCACGCGGGTGGAGGTTGGAGAGTATAAGACCCAGGCGCTAACGCTGTTTCTCTCTGCGCACAGGACCTCCGGACATCAAGGGCAGGGCGTCCATCTTTAAAGTCCACCTCAGGCCCCTCAAGCTGCAGACGGACCTGGACAAGGACAAGTTGGCCAGGAACATGGCCGCCCTCACACCTGGATTCTCAGGTCAGAGTTCAAGCCTCGGGTCAGAGGTCAAGGAGAGCTGCTCAAACTGGACAGAGTCATGTAGAGGTTCTGACCCTGGATCAGAACATGATGTCATTGTAACGCTCCTTAAATACACTGAACTTCATTACCGTGGCACCAGCATCCAGACCATAATACTCTCAGATGAAATGTCTGTTTCCTCTGACTGCTTCTTTAATGACCGCCTGTTTCCTTTGACTGCCTGTTTCCTGACTGACTGCCGACCGCCTGTTTCCTCTGACTGCCTGTTCCAGGCGCTGACATCGCTAATGTCTGTAACGAGGCTGCTCTCATCGCTGCTCGTCACCTGGCGGACGCCATCAACGCCAAACACTTTGAACAGGCCATCGAGAGAGTGATCGGAGGTAAGACCACTTCCTGTTTTGCTGACACCACTTCCTGTTTTGCTGACACCACTTCCTGTTTTGCTGACACCACTTCCTGTTCCAAGGTCTGGAGAAGAAGACCCAGGTCCTGCAACCGGAGGAGAAGAAGACGGTGGCGTTCCACGAGGCAGGACATGCTGTGGCAGGATGGTACCTGGAGCACGCGGACCCCCTGCTCAAAGTACACACTACTACTACTACTACTACTACACTGTCCTATCAGCACACACTACTACTACTATTACACTGTCCTATCAGCACACGCTACTACTACTGTTACTCTGTCCTATCAGTACACACTACTACTACTAACACTACTACACTGTCCTATCAGTACACACTGCTGATACTACTACTGACACTACTACACTGTCCTATCAGTACACAGTACTACTACTACTACACTGTCCTATCAGTACACACTACTACTACTACTACTACTACTACACTGTCCTATCAGTACACACTACTACTACTACTACACACTACTACTACTTCACATTAATACTACACACTACTACACAGCAGGGTTATATAGAATTGCTGCCGGTTCACATTGAAGATTTGAACGAAACAGGTGGTATAAGAAGGACATCAGACAGGTGACGTAAGGAGGACATTGGACAGGTGACGTATGGAGGACATTGGACAGGTGACGTATGGAGGACATTGGACAGGTGACGTATGGAGGACATTGGACAGGTGACGTATGGAGGACATTGGACAGGTGACGTATGGAGGACATTGGACAGGTGACGTATGGAGGACATTGGACAGGTGACGTATGGAGGACATTGGACAGGTGACGTATGGAGGACATTGGACAGGTGACGTAATGTTGTTTACAGTGTTGTATAGTTTGTTTGTAGAGCAGCTGCTTTCATTCAATTTTAGATCAAATTTATCATATATTTACCATCTGGTTTCCTTTTTTATATTTAAGTTCCATATTTACCATCTGGTTTGCTGACCGTGGGTGTGGCCGTGTTGGCCACCGTCCACCATCTTTCTTTCTCCTGAACTGAGGGTGGGGGCGGGGCTTCTTTCTGTGTTCTCAAACCTCATTGGCTGGAGGTGAAGTCAGCTTTACATCGTCCACATCGATTGGCTCGTCGTTGCCACCTGCCGCCCAGTTCTATAAATGAACAAATCTGCACAAGTATTGAAATGATCAAGCCTATTTAATTATTATTGAAAAAAATATTGTGATGATTATCATTATGGTTTTATTGACCAGAACTAATTCAAATTGTGCTTCAGGTGAATTATTTTCACCAGAGACTTTTAATTAAGTTGGACTTGAACAGATTTTCCCAGTCAGAAATTGATCATTACAGATAACGGAGAACTCTGCTACTCAGTGCACACTACTACACAGTACAGAGTACTAGGCAGCACACAGTACTACACAGCACACAGTACCACACGGCACAAATTGCTACACGGCACAAATTGCTACACGGCACACACTGCTACACGGCACACACTGCTACACAGCACTACACACTACAACACAGTATACACTACTACACAGTACACAACACACGCTATTACACAATACACACTACTACATACTACTACTCAGTACACATTACTACACACTACTACTCAGTATACACTCCTAGACAGTATACATTCCTAGACAGTACACACCACTACTCAGTACACACTACTTCACAGTACACACTACCTCATAGTGCACACTACCTCATATATTGTACCTATTGTTTGTGTAAACTTCATCTTTGTCTTTGCAAGCTAAACAAACCTTTCAGTGCTAGTGCGTTGCTCAGGGACCAGACAACTCACTCTGTGGCTGTCGCACATTTTAGTGTTTTTAGTATTTTTACAGCTTATTGTGCATAATAACTAGGTGTCATGACATTTCACTGTATATATGTATGACCGTTTGTATATGTATGTGACAAATAATCTCTTGAATTTGAACTTGCAGGTGTCCATCATCCCGCGGGGACGTGGCCTGGGCTACGCCCAGTACCTTCCCAGGGAGCAGTACCTGTACAGCAAGGAGCAGCTGCTGGACAGGATGTGCATGACGCTGGGCGGGCGTGTCTCCGAGGAGCTGTTCTTTGGACGGATCACTACCGGGGCTCAGGACGACCTGAGGAAGGTCACCCAGTCAGCTTACGCACAGGTACGAGGCGTGGCCGTCGTGCATAATTCCAATCGTCCATCGCTGGGGGCCAAGGATCGTGTTGGGGGGCACTGTCCCAACAGTGGCACGTGAGGTGTTTTAGCCAGGATTGCGTGGCTCATAGAACATCATGTGGTGTTCAACACAGTTTTTTGTTTACAGCTAACAGGGCGGAGTCAGGTGTTCAACACAGTTTGTTGTTTACAGGGAACAGGGTGGAGTCAGGTGTTCAACACAGTTTGTTGTTTACAGGGGACAGGGTGGAGTCAGGTGTTCAACACAGTTTGTTGTTTACAGGGGACAGGGTGGAGTCAGGTGTTCAACACAGTTTGTTGTTTACAGGGGACAGGGTGGAGTCAGGTGTTCAACACAGTTTGTTGTTTACAGGGGACAGGGCGGAGTCAGGTGTTCAACACAATTTGTTATTTACAGCTAACAGGGTGGAGTCACTCGGAGCCTGTTTGAAAATGTTGTTTCATACATGGAGGAAAGAAAGGAAAATAAAAAGACAAAGAAACTAAAATAAAACTAATTCTCTGAGTTTTTCATGTTCCATACAAGTAAGAAAGTAAGGAGATGAAATCCATCGAAGCCTTTCTCTATGACATCATACTATGACATCATACTACATCACAGCATTTGCATATTTAGTGGTGGGTATGGCGGGGGGGGGGTACTTTTGTATTAATATTTGAAATGAATGGGTATGGAGGTAGAGGATTGTCTGGGCAGAATTAATTCATGACGAACACATGACGGAGCGTCTCCAGCCAGTGATCTATGCCTGCAATGTGCTGCAACATGTAGAAGCAGAGCAGCAACATGTAGAAGCAGAGCAGCAACATGTAGAAGCAGAGATGCAACATGTAGAAGCAGAGATGCAACATGTAGAAGCAGAGATGCAACATGTAGAAGCAGAGCTGGCTCCATGTGCCTTTTCTTTTCTGGACCAGCCCCTAAAAGTCTCTGTACGGGACTGTAGAGAGGGGAAGTGACACCCCATCACCAGTGCTTAATGGAGCTTCCTCTTCCTCCCTCTTTCCCTCTTCCTCTTTTTCCCTCTCTTCCTCTTCCTCCCTCTCGTCCTCCCTCTTCCTTCCTCTCTCTTCCTACCTCCCTCTTCCTCTCTCTCTTACTCCCTCTCTTTCTTCCTCCCTCTCTCTCTTCCTCCCTTTTTCCCTCTTCATCCCTCCCTCTCTCTTCTTGTCTCTTCATCCCTCTTTCCATCTTCCTCCCTCTTCCTCCCTCTCTCATCCTCCTCTTCCTCCCTCTCTCTCTTCCTCCCTCTCTCATCCTCCTCTTCCTCCCTCTTCCTCCCTCTCTCCCTCTTCCTCTCTCTTCCTCCCTCTCGCTTCCTCCCTCTCTCCCTCTTCCTTTCTCTTCCTCCCTCCCTCTCCCTCTTCCTCTCTCTTCCTCCCTCTCCCTCTTCCTCCCTCTCTCTTATCTTTCATAACAAGGTAAACTACACTTACACTGTTTCAAGGCTCCATTTTCCTGGCGGATAAAAAAACAATAAAATAGTCGTCAATGTCGACGCCATGGATGGAGCCTCCAGGTCCAAATGTTTATATTATATTTAAACTCCTGTATGATCTACAGCTTCAAACTGAACACAGTTACAAGCTCGGGTTGATGGTAGTCTATGGGTGTAGCTGCGGTATAGATGGATGTAGTTGAGGTGTGATCATAGGGATGTACTTCCGGGTGTAGTTGGGATTTTTTATTTTCAGGTGTAGTTGAGGGTGGTTTGGGTGTAGTTTGGGATTAGTTTTACGTATAGTTTGGGTCTTAAGCGTAGCGTTGGGTTAGGTGTAGTTTTGTGTTGAGGATGTGGTTTTATGCGTAGTCTTGTGTAGAGCTAATGCCATCTTACAAACCACTTCTTACCAGGAGTAAGCCGTCTGTGAAGCAGATCAGAGCATGGCCAGAAGGAGCAACCTCAGCTCTCCAAGACTGTTTTGAATGCACAGTTTGGCCTGTTTTTAGGGAGGCTGCCACTACCAACCATCATGTCAACCTAACGGAATATACTGAGTCTGTCACAGGCTATATACACAAATGCATGGACGATGTGACCGTCATCAAAAACATCACCACAAGAGCCAATGACAAACCCTGGTTCACCAGGGAGGTACGTGCACTCCTGAGAGCACGGAACGCTGCCTTAAGTCCGGGGTCAAGGACGCCCTCAGAGCTGCTAGGGCCAACTTGAACCGGGGCGTGAGAACAGCCAAGCGTGCCTATGGACAGAAAATCCAATCACACTTCACAGACACAAAAGACCCCAGTCGCCTGTGGCAAGGCATCCAGTCAGTCACCGGTTACAGGCCAACACCCCCACCGTGCGAAGACAACACAGACTTCCTCAACACACTTAACACATTCTTCAGCCGGTTTGAGGAAAACAACACCACCACACCAACAAAAGCCCGGACCTGCCCGGACAATGTAACACTTCACCTGTACCCTGCTGATGTGTGGAAGACCCTACTCAGGGTGAACCCCAGAGAAGCTGCAGGTCCTGACAACATACCGGGGCGTGTGCTCAGAGACTGTGCTGACCAACTTACAGATGTTCTCACGGATATCTACAACACCTCTCTGAGCCAAGCCATCATACCAGCATGCTTCAAAGCCACCACCATCATACCGCTACCCAAGAAATCCCCAGCCTCAACACTGAACGACTACCGACCCATAGCACTCACGCCCATCATGATGAAGTGCCTTGAAAGATTGGTCAAGGCCACATTCATTCAGTCTCCCCACTACTCTTGATCCATTCTAGTTTGCATACGGTCCCAATCGCTCCACTGATGATGCCATAGCAACAGCACTCCACCTATGCCTGGCTCATCTGGAAAACAAAAACAGTTACGTGCGGATACTGTTCATTGACTTCAGTTCTGCCTTCAACACAGTCATCCCCCAACACCTGGGCAATAAACTCAGCGAAATAGGCATCAGCACCACACTCTGCAACTGGCTACTGGACCTCCTTACTGATAGACCAGAGACAGTAAGAGTTGGCAAAAACTCCTCAGAGACCATCACTGTGAACACTGGAGTCCCCCAAGGATGTGTGTTGTCCCCTCTGCTGTTCACACTGGCGATGCATGACTGTTGTGCCAGATACAACTCGAACCACTTCATTAATTTTGCAGATGACACAACAGTTGTGGGCCTCATCAGTGACGACAACGACTCAGCCTACAGAGAGGAGGTACATCAACTCATCAACTGGTGTGACAACAATAATCTACATCTCAATGCAAACAAGACAAAAGAAATAACTGTGGACTTCAGAAAGAAACACACACCACACATCCCACTCACCATCAATGGCAGTGCAGTGGAGTCTGTGAAGAGCACCAAGTTCCTGGGGGTGCACATCACAGACGACCTGACATGGTCAATCAACACCACCTCCCTAGTAAAGAAGGCACAGCAACACCTCTACTTCCTTCGCCGGATAAGAAGAGCTGACCTCCCCACTTCTGCCCTCACCACCTTCTACAGGGGAGCTATTGAGAGCATTCTTACCAAGAGCCTCTCAGTCTGGTATGGCAGCTGCTCTGCTGCTGACCACAAAGCCCTACAAAGAGTGGTGAGGACAGAGAAGATCACCAAAACAGCACAACCATCCATCCAGGAGCTGTACCCGTCTCACTGCCGCAAGAGAGCCACTAATATCATCAAGGACCACACCCACCCAGCACACAAACTGTTCACCCTCCTACCTTCTGGCAAGCGGTACCGCAGCATGCGGTGCAATACCACCAGATTCAGGAACAGCTTTTTTCCAAAGGCCATCAGACTACTAAACTCACCAAACACGACATGAACATGACACCTACAAAGACCGACTGACTGCACAATATTTACATTTTTACAATACGTATGTATCCCCTTGGTATACATATGTATCCTCTTGGTATACATATGTATCTTCTTGCTGCTAGCTTTGTACTGCACTTTATTACCTTAATAACATACCTCATTTGACTTCTTGAGTATATTAAGACTATCCTTAGTCTTGTGTTGTGTCTATTGTTGTTGTCTTTTTGCACTTTCATGTCATATGTTGTGTGTTACAAATATTACTTGCACATTTGGAGTATGGGGAAACGCAATGTTGATCCTCTGTGTAATTACGCGTTGCATTGTACGATTGACAATAAAGTACACTTTGAACTTTGAACTTGAACTTTGAGCTGCTCCCTGAAGTGAAATAATCAGTCGACTGAGATTCTTCAAGTTTTATGTCGGTCGGTTTGCACAAACATCTCAATAAGGAACCTCCATGCGCCCCGCTCCCCCAAATAAAACAACTGATAACGCGCTAATATTTTAACGTTACCACTACTCTTACCGATACTGCTGTACTCTGATCGGTTGGTTTTTTTTTTGTTTTGTTTTTTTAAGGGAAAACTAAAAAAAGTTAAGAGCAAATTTAACACTGCTTTATTTTCTGCGCGTTAGGCATGGAGAGGGGGCAGTCAGGGTACAGTCTGCATCCACGTCTCCCGGTGCGTGAGAGAGGCAGGCGGAGGGAGCCTGCCCCGCCCCCCTCAAGCATGTCTACTTATCTCCAGCCATGGAGCGAGAGAGAGAGGATAACAGCAAAAACACTCCTAAGACGAATTTTTTAATGGTATTGCAAGTTAGAAACAGGTGATATACCGAAATAGAAAATGTATTTTCTTAATTTCTCCAGTACTGTTATCAGTAACGCTAACGTCGGACATTATCCATACTACGGTCCTTAATAATTTCGTCCCGGGGCCCGTTTAATACCGTATCGGTATTAAGTTTAGGTGTAGTTTAGGTGTAGTTTGGGTGTAGTTGGGTCTCAGGTGTCCCTCCTCTGGCTGCAGATCGTCCAGTTCGGGATGAACCCGCGGGTGGGGCAGGTGTCCTTCGAGCTGCCCCGCCAGGGGGAGGTGGTGCTGGAGAAGCCGTACAGCGAGGCCACGGCGCGGCTCATCGACAGTGAGGTCCGAATACTGATCAGTGAGGCCTACCAGCGCACGTTCCACCTGCTGACGGAGAGGAAGGCAGAGGTGGAGAAGGTGAGCCGTTACCATGATCCCAGAGGCCAGGGTTAAAATACATTACAATATTCAGTTATTCACTATTATACTACTCTTCCTGCAGGTGGCGCTGCGCCTGCTGGAGCAGGAAGTTCTGGATAAGAGTGACATGGTGGAGCTGCTGGGGGCACGGCCCTTCGCCGAGAAGTCCACGTACGAGGAGTTTGTGGAGGGAACAGGTGGAGAGGACGAGGACACCACCCTTCCCGAAGGCCTGAAGGACTGGAACTGCCCACGCAAGGACCAGCCTGAGCAGCAGGGGGCATGAACCCCACCCATAGGGGGTGTGGCCCAGTATTGAGGCCCGCCCTCTAGAGACTCCCAGCCAATCAGACTCCACTGCATCTATTTTGTCAATTTTAGTGATCGATTGGAAGGAACAGAAACTGGATGAAGCTCTGAAGTGCGGGAACCTGAAGAAGAAAAGAGCCTTCCTCCCTCCATCCTGAGGAAGAGGAGAATAGCCTTCCTCCCTCCATCCTCGTTGGGAATAAAGTGCTAAATTCAAAGAGTGAAACAGCTTTGGTTGTTGTCATGGAAACCTGCTTCGCTTTAAGTCGTTGGCGCTTTAAAATCAGATGAAACTCAACCTGTGGCGGTGCTGGAACAGCAGTTGCTATGGCACCGTGTTTCCAAGGCAATAGATATGGGGGGAAACCATTATTGATTCACAGTGCGTGGCTGGCTGTAAACATGTAATAAATCTGTACAGTGTTAAATGTGTTTTAATAAAGTGGTGAAAGAATCAGTGTCAGAATCAGTCGTTTATTATTGTGATTTTAAACCATCAATACTTTTAATTGGAATCACTCTTAATCTGTATTTTATTATTAGAAATACATTTTCTATGGAACTCCTCTTTTCATTTAACACTTCTATGGATAACGGTCGAAAAGCAACTAATACTAGAAGTGTTTGGCAAGAATACTTTGTACTTGAAGTATTTTTACTGCGGTACCTTTATTGAGTCTGTTTTCAGTATTCTTTCCACTGCTGACCTTTACTTTGAAACCTCCCGACCAGAATGAGAAGCTACTTCCGGTTCCTACGGCGGTTTCCTTTTGAAGGTTTTTCTTCCAGCAATGTATAAAAGCGCATATATGTATATATATATATACTTATATATATATATTTTTTTTCCCGACATCTGCACTTGTATGTATGTGAACAACGATATTTTTCTGCTGTTACATAAGGTTTTATTCTTCACATTTTGTTCCATAAACAAAAGCCTTTGACTTGAGCTGTGCTTTTACTCTGAAAGAGGAGCTACTTGCGTAGCACGGCAGGCTCTTTCCTGCGTCCCTACGGCGGCTCTCCGTGGACACTGCGCCGTGCTATGCGCCTCCAGACGCCGCTGCTCCGGGGCTCCTCGTGATGGGGGACGCTGTGTGCGCAGAGCTGGAGGACCTGGTGCATTTCTCGGTGCCCGAGCTGCCGCTGCGAGGCTACGGGGTGATGGAGGAGGTCCGGCGGCAGGGCCGGCTGTGCGACGTCACGCTCAAGGTACCGCACCGGCCATGCTAACGGCTAAGCTACCTAGCTGAGCTAAGGGGTTAAACTGTCAAAAGTCGGAGAAATGTTTAAAATATGGATTCATTAGATTTTTTAGGGTTAGATTTGAACAGGTTCTACTCCGCTTCGTGGTATACCAAACCTATAGTACCTGCAGTAGCAGTATTACTTGAACTATTACCACCAGTACTTGAATTAGGACTGCCGGCCTCAACATAATGAACACATCCCCAGAATATAGATATATTTAAACAATACAGCTGTGCACATGTTTGCTGTACCGGCATATTACGAGTACTACCATTCATAGTATTACTACTGTTGTACTATGAACTTGAGCGGAGTGCTACCAAGTTAAGGTTGATGAAATATGTGTGAATTGTGTCAGAATTGGGATCAGAAAACCACTCGTAAGTTACAGGCGTTCATTGTTAATCAGTTAGTAACTAGCTAAAGCAACTAACCGGTGTAACTAACAGTGTAACTCAGCAATAAGCAGCTGGAAACAGCAATAGCAGCTGGAAACAGCACTAACTAAGCAGTTTAACTAACAATGTAACTGACAGTGTAACTAACAAAGGAGTTTAACTAACAGTTTAACCAACAATATTACTAACAGTGTAACTTACTAGCAGTTTAACTAGCAATGTAACTAGTAGTGTAACTAATTAAATCGTTCAATACAATCGAACAATGTAACCAGTTAGTTTAGTAGTTTACTAGTTTAACTAACAACCCAGTGTAACTAACCAAGCAGTTTAACTGACAGTGTAACTAACCAACAGTTTAACTAGCAATGCAGTGTAACTAACTCAGCAGTTCAACTAACAATGTAACCAACAGTGTAACTAACTAAACATTTTAACTAACAATGTAACCAACAGTGTAACTAACTCAACAGTTTAACTAACAATGTAACCAACAGTGTAACCAACTCAGCAGTTAAACTAACAATGTAACCAACAGTGTAACTAACTAAGCAGTTTAACTAACAATGTAACCAACAGTGTAACTAACTAAATAGTTTAAATAACAGTCTACCTAACTAATAGTTTAACCAACCTAGCAGTTTAACTAACAGTCTAACTGACTAATAGTTTAATCGACTTAGCAGTTTAACTAACAGTCTAACTAACTAAGCAGTTAACTAAATAAGCATTGTAACTAACAATGTAACAGTGTAACTGACGAAGCAGTTTAACTAACAGTGTAACTAACAAAGCAGTTTAACAAACAGTGTAACTAAGCAGCTTAACTAACAGTAACTAACTAAGTAGTGTTACAAACAGTGTAACTAACAGTGTAACTAACCAACAGTCTTACTAACTAAGCAGTTTAACTAACAATGTAACCAACAGTTTAACTAACTTAGCAGTTTAACAAACAGTGTAATTAACAAAGCAGTTTAACAAACCGTGTAAGTCAATAAGCAGCTTAACTAACAGTGTAACTAACTAAGTAGTGTTACTAACAGTGTAACTAACCAACAGTTTAACTAACTACGCAGTTTAACTAACAATGTAACTAACAGTGTAACCAACTAAGCAGTTTAACTAACAATGTAACCAACAGTGTAACTAACTAAGCAGTTTAACTAACAATGTAACGAACAGTGTACCCAACTAAGCAGTTTAACTAACTAACAGTGCAACCAACTAAGCAGTTAAACAGTGTAATTTACAGTTTAACTAACAGTGTAACTAATTAACAGTTTAACTAACAGTGTAACTAATTAACAGTTTAACTAACAGTGTAACTAACTAACAGTCTAACTAACAGTTTAACTAACAGTGTAACTAACTAACCGTTTAACTAACAGTGTAACTAACTAACCGTTTAACTAACAGTTTAACTTAGTTTAACAAATTAACAGTTTAACTTGCAGTTTAACAAATTAACAGTTTAACTAACAGTGTAACTAACTAACAGTTTAACTAACAGAGTAACTAATTAACAGTTTACCTAACAGAGTAACTAACTAACAGTTTAACTAACAGTGTAACTAACTAACAGTTTAACTAACAGTGTAACTAACAGTTTAACAAATTAACAGTTTAACTAACAGTGTAACTAATTAACAGTTTAACTAACAGTGTAACTAACTAACAGTCTAACTAACAGTGTAACTAACTTACAGTCTAACTAACAGTGTAACTAATTAACAGTCTAACTAACAGTGTAACTAACTAACAGTCTAACTAACGGTGTAACTAACTAACAGTTTAACTAACGGTGTAACTAACTAACAGTTTAACTAACGGTGTAACTAACTAACAGTTTAACTAACGGTGTAACTAACTTACAGTTTAACTAACGGTGTAACTCACTAACAGTTTTACTAACGGTGTAACTCACTAACAGGGTCTAACCTGTTGAACTAACTTCAGTTTTACAGTGAACAGGAAGTGCTCTGTTCTCTGGTTATCTGTACTTAAAAAGAGGTGGCTTCTACTGGTTTCACTGGTTCTTATGTGTTCTGCTGGGTTCTATTGGATTCTACTGGTTCTCCTGGTTCTATTGGCTTCACTGGTTCTACTGGTTTCACTGGTTCTATTTGTTCTACTGGTTCTACTGGAAGTGAGAACACTGAGGGAACAGTTTGGTTCACATGGTTCAAATCTTCATATGGTTCATATGGAAGATGGTGGGAGAGAGGGAGGAAGAGGAAGCTCCATTAAGCACTGGTGATGGGGTGTCACTTCCCCTCTCTACAGTCCCGTACAGAGACTTTTAGGGGCTGGTCCAGAAAAGAAAAGGCACATGGAGCCAGCTCTGCTTCTACATGTTGCTGCTCTGCTTCTACATGTTGCTGCTCTGCTTCTACATGTTGCTGCTCTGCTTCTACATGTTGCGGCTCTGCTTCTACATGTTGCTGCTCTGCTTCTACATGTTGCGGCTCTGCTTCTACATGTTGCTGCTCTGCTTCTACATGTTGCGGCTCTGCTTCTACATGTTGCTGCTCTGGGCAGACGGAGCAGCACATCGCAGGCGCCGAGGACACATTGTTCATGAATATATCTTGCCCAGACAATCCTCTACCTCCATGCCTGAAGAGTAAACGGTTGCTTTGGTACTTAATTCAGTAGAAACTGGGTGTTTTGTGTAAATACTTTACTTGCAAAGAATAAATCCTGCAGAATGAGAAAAAGACAGAGTTAACCTCGGGGCTTGTGCAAGAACAACGCAAGAACCCAGAATGCTCCAGACAGTCACCGGCTCTGTTCACACATGCACTGCAAACCCTGAAGAGAGACACCGTGGAGCTGCAGATGGAGCGGGGGGACACAAGACGCTTGTGGGAGGGGCTGCGAACAATAACAAACTACAAGAGCAGCTCCTCCCCAGCCACGAGTGTGGACGCCTCCCTGGCCAACCAACTGAACTCCTTTTATGCGCGGTTCGAGTCTGGCAGCAGCACCGCTAGCTCGCCGGCTAATTGGAGCTACACCGCTGGGGACGAGCGCGCACTCTCAGTGTCCGTGCACGAGGTCAGGAGGGCTTTGATGCGGGTGAACACCAGGAAAGCTGCGGGTCCAGACGGCATATCTGGACGAGTACTGAAGACCTGTGCTAACCAGCTAGCTCCGGTGTTCACCACAATATTCAACATCTCCCTGGCTGAATCAGTGGTCCCATCCTGCTTCAAGAGGTCCACCGTCGTTCCTGTCCCGAAGATGGCTTCTCCAACCTGCCTGAATGACTACCGTCCGGTGGCCCTCACCTCGGTGGCCATGAAGTGTTTCGAGAGGCTGATTAAGGATTACATCTGCGCCTCCCTCCCCCGCACCTTGGACCCGTTGCAGTTCGCGTACCGGCAGAACAGATCCACGGATGACGCGGTCTCCCAGGTACTGCACACCACGCTCACGCACCTGGATGGCCGGAAGGGGGCCTATGTGAGAATGCTGTTCATTGATTATAGTTCAGCTTTCAACACCATAGTTCCCACCAGACTGGCTGTCAAGCTGATGGAGCTCGGATTGAATGCTCCGCTGTGCACCTGGATCCTGGACTTCCTCACAGGCCGCCCCCAGGTGGTCAAGGTGGGGAAGTACATGTCAAGCTCCCTCACCCTGAACACAGGATCCCCCCAGGGCTGCGTCCTCAGCCCCCTACTGTACTCCCTGTACACACATGACTGTGTGGCCAGGTCCAGCTCCAACACCATCATCAAGTTTGCTGACGACACCGTGGTCGTGGGCCTGATCACCGACTGCGATGAGAAGGCCTACCGCGAGGAGGTGGCTGACCTGTCACTCTGGTGCCAGGACAACAGCCTACACCTGAACGTCAGCAAAACCAAGGAGCTGATTGTGGACTTTAGGCGTGGATCACAATCGAGGACGCAAGCGCCCTTGTGGATTAATGGGACTTCTGTCGATAGGGTGAGCAGCTTCAGATATCTGGGAGTCCACATCACAAAGGACTTAACATGGACTGTTCACACGGACACTCTGGTGAGAAAGGCGAGGCAGCGTCTCTACCACCTCAGGCAGCTGAGGAAATTCCGGGTCTCGGTGAGGATCCTCAAGTCCTTCTACTCTGGAGCAGTGGAGAGCATCCTGACAGGCAACATCACTGCCTGGTTTGGGAACTGTACTGCCCAGGACAGGCGGGCCCTGCAGAGGGTGGTGCGTTCAGCTGAACGTACCACTGGAACTACCCTCCCCCCCTTGCAGGAGTTATACACCAGGAGGTGTAGTAGCAGAGCCCGTAGGATCATGAAGGATCCTCACCACCCCAACAACGGACTGTTTCAGCTGCTGCGGTCAGGCAAGCGCCTCCGCAGTCACGCAGCGAGAACAGAGAGACTGAGACGGAGTTTCTTCCCTCAAGCCATTAGAACTGTCAACGCTGACCTCACCAGGGGTCCTAACTGAGCCATGCACTAGGCTCCACTACCTACTGTACTGTATGTAGCATACTGTACCACATACTGTATCACTGTTCAGGGTTGTTCGTGATGCCGTATTGCTGCGCCGTACTGTTGTATACTGTGCTGTATTATCCCAAACACTACCTCACACTATTCACATTCACATGCCACTTTAATTCACATGCCACTTTAAATGCACATATCTGTATATACATAGCCATATTCCTTCTATCTATTCCATTTTATTTCAATTTATTTTTATTGTATTTTATTCTATATATTTTTATCTTATTCTATAAGTATTCCACTTACTGTATTACGTTTTAGGAGTCAGTTAGTCGGTCTATTAGAAAGGAATTTTCTACTTTTTACTTTATTTTATTTTTGTACTTTTTCCTAGGACATATTGTGTGCTATCACCGGGTGCGTTGCATTACATTTCACTGCATATATGTATGGAAGTATGTATATGTATGTGACAAATAAAAAATCTTGAATCTTGAATCTTGAATCTTGAAACTACCCAGCCGTTACCCGGAGGAGCTGTACGTGTGAACGTGAATGTCCAAATCATTTGGAGCGGACATGACTTTACCCAGACAGCTCCCTGCTACCATGTCTGTCTCATGTCCGATTGAATGCTGTGTGTGAACAGAGCAGCTGATTGTCCGGATCATTCACAGCGAGTGGGTGTGTCGCGTGTTGGTGATGTCTCCATCATGCTCCGGTTATATCTGTAGCCTCGTCCGCCATCTTGGGTGTTGTAAAACTTTACAGCATCATTGCGTCACGTCATGCCTTCTGCTCCACCCAGGCTCCGCTCCTCGTCTCACCTAAACAGAGTATTTCCGGGTGTAGTAAAGGTGTCTGACACGGACCATCTCTGGATGTGTTCTGCATGTGTGAAAGGGAAACTCTAGACTTTGTCTGGACCTGATTGTCTGGACATTGTCTGGAGTGCATGTGTGGAAGCAGCTTGTGTTTCCCAAACATTGATGTATTTGTGGCGGCCGCTACGTACTGATACAGAACGTGTGCACGGAGCGCAGCAACGGACATGGAGCTTTTGTTTTGTTGAATTTCATTCAACAACAACAAAACAAAACAAAGTGCAAATTTAAATCGTGGGAAAATAAATTATATTATAAGACTATTTTGTAAGTTACTGAACAGTACAACCACCTGCATGGCTGGTATATACAGTGTATATTGTATATATAGTTTATATAGTGTGTATATATAGTGTAAACACTGTATAGTATGTATATAGTATATACTGTATAGTGTGTGTATATATTGTATAGTGTGTGTGTGTGTGTGTATATAGTGTATGTAGTGTGTGTGTGTGTGTGTGTGTGTATATAGTGTACTGTATAAAGTATATGTAGTGTATATAGTGTGTATATACTGTGTATATATAGTATATAAATGGTGATGAGATGCTTGTTATTGTAAACAGTGTACAGTACACAGAGCTTGTTGTATTGAACAGTGGTTTAATGAGGAGTACCTGTATATTTTTGCCATATCACCCATCCCTACAAGTAAAGTATTTACACATAAACATCACATTTTTACTAAATGAAGTCCCATAACAACAGGGAGCGTGGAACACACAGGTTGTTTCTTCAGTTAGGAAATGAACAAAAATAAATAGTAATACAGTGGTACCTCAACTTAAGACTGTCATTGGTTCTATAAGAACGGTCGTATGTTAAAACAGTCGTATGTCCAAGCAATTTTTCCCATATGAAATGATTTACCCGTCATGATGAAATCATGACGGGTGAAAATAAACAAAATACACAATACAAACACAGTAAATATGAAAGAAATATCCATTAGCCACGAACTACGTGCACACACCGTGTAGGTCGCCCGCTGACTGGCTGCTGACTGGCTGCTGACTGGCTGCTGACTGGCTGCTGACTGGCCGCCGACGCGCCATCTGCAAATTTCCACGGTGGTATCTTGGAGCAGTCGGTCGCAAGTCGATACAAATTTTGGCGACTATCACTGCTGGTATCTTGGATTAGTCCTAAGTAGATGCAGTCCTAAGTCCAGGTACCACTGAAGTAATAAATAAGAACACATAGTTTATTTGTTTCGTTCAGAGACACGGGAACGTGCAGCAGACATCACTCCTCCGCTGTCCTGGTTGTTTTTAAAATGTGTTTTAATTAAAGTAGGAAACAAATGAAAATAAAAACACAGGAAAACCTGCTGTCTAGACAACTAAAAAGCCCCCCTCCAATTCTGAGTTGTGCCTGAGTTGTGCCTTTTTAATTTTCCATACATGAACGAAAATGAGGAAACTAAATAAATGTGTTGAGCCTGAGCCCTATGTTGTGTACAGTACACACGCTGTCCGCTTGTGATCGGATCACCCAAGACGCATGTTGATGCCAGGTGTAAACAGACATAGTTAGAGCTGTCCGCTTGTGATCGGATCACCCAAGACGCATGTTGATGCCAGGTGTAAACAGACATAGTTAGAGCTGTCCGCTTGTGATCGGATCACCCAAGACGCATGTTGATGCTAGGTGTCTTTGTGCTTGTTCAAGGTCTGAAATGTTCATTTCACATCAAAATGAGTGTGATTCATGCAGCTCCAAGATGAGGTCACATGAGCTATGATAGGATGATGTAAGATGAGGTAAGGTTTATCATATAAGATGCATATGAAATGTAGTGGAGTAAAATCTGACTGAATATTTGATATACTTGAGTATACAGTATACCAAAGTACTTGTAGTGTTTTGACTTTCTTGCTCAGTTGGATTTAAATCCTATTTAAAATCTGATGTCAAAGGAAAGCAGACCAAGATGAAGCGGGGGGTTGTGATCGGCAACGGAGGACTGCATTTGTCAGCTTTTGCGCTTCCTTGAATACACATGTAATACTACATAATGTAGTAGTACTCCTGACAGGCCCTCTGCTCTTGCCTCCAGGTCGGGGACCATAAGTTCAGCGCTCACCGTATCGTGCTGGTGGCCTCCATCCCGTACTTCCACGCCATGTTCACCACCGACATGATGGAGAGCAAGCAGGACGAGATCGTCATGCAGGGCATGGACCCCAGGTGGGCGGAGTCTCCCCGAGGGTTATTACTAGTACTAGTTTAAGAACTAGTATGACTAGTTTAATGACGAGTGTTTTAAAACTAGTGTGACTAGTTTAATAACTAGTGTTTTATAACTAGTGTGACTTGTTTAATAACTAGTGTTTTATAACTAGTGTGACTTGTTTAATAACTAGTTTTATAACTGGTGTGACTAGTTTAATAACTAGTGTTTTATAACTAGTGTGACTTGTTTAATAACTAGTTTTATAACTGGTGTGACTAGTTTAATAACTAGTGTTTTATAACTAGTGTGACTTGTTTAATAACTAGTTTTATAACTGGTGTGACTAGTTTAATAACTAGTGTTTTATAACTGGTGTGACTAGTTTAATAACGAGTGTATTATAACTAGTGTGACTAGTTTAATAACTGGTTTTATAACTAGTATGACCAGTTTAATGACGAGTGTTTTATAACTAGTGTGACTAGTTTAGTAACGAGTGTTTTATATCTAGTGAGACTAGTTTAATAACGAGTGTATTATAACTAGTGAGACTAGTTTAATAACAGTGTTTTATAACCAGTGTGACTAGTTCCATTGAGAAAAATAGTCAGCAACTTACTGAACTGTTATCTTATTACTGTATCAGGCTGATTCGGTTCCTTAGAATGTTGAAGTAAATGCGTTGGAGGGTAAATTCTCATGATGAATATTAATATTATTAATAACAATAATGAGTCTTTGTACTGTTCTTGAATGTGCTGCGTGGCAGTGCTCTGGAGGCTCTGATCAACTTTGCGTACAACGGCCACGTTGCCATTGACCAGCAGAACGTCCAGTCGCTGCTGGTTGGAGCCAGCTTCCTGCAGCTGCAGAACGTCAAGGACGCCTGCTGCTCCTTCCTGCAGGAGAGGTACCTCCACCTCCGTCACATCCACTCTGTGCTCATTTATTGACGGCATTATAATCATTCTGATGACTTGACACATCCATTGTTGCCGTGCCTGTGTTGTACATATTTATTCACCTAAACATCATCTCCAGTTATTTGTGGCCATCAGTACGAGCAGTGTGCTGCAGCCTCTCACCTCGGTCACATTCAGCAGGATGTTGTTGATTTGTTTTTTTCGACTGTTCAGCAGGGCACTGATTCTGACTCCTCTGTGTCCCGCCCTCAGGCTCCACCCTAAGAACTGTCTGGGCGTGCGTCAGTTTGCAGAAACAATGATGTGCACCACCCTGTACGACTCCGCAAACTGCTTCCTCCACCAGCACTTTGTAGATGTTTCCCTGACGGAGGAGTTTCTCAGCCTCCGTCAGGACGACGTGATGGAGCTGGTGGGCTGCGACGAGCTCAACATCAAGGCGGAGGAGCAGGTGGAGAACCTCTCAACTGGCAGCCATAGAACCTGTCTTGTGTTTGGGTGGTGTCAGGGTAGTGATGACAGGTGGTGCTGCTCCTCCCAGGTGTTTGAGGCCGTGCTGTCCTGGGTTCGCCATGATGACGAGCGCTCCGCTGTGCTTCCCGACCTCCTCTCCAGAGTTCGACTGCCTCTGTGCCGACCGCACTTCCTGTCTGACCGCGTCCAGCAGGAGGCGCTGGTGCGCTGCTGCCACAAGTGCAGGTGCAGCGTTGAACTTGTATTTTCATTCATTTCACCTCAAAGCAGCAACATTTACAAGTCGTCACTTCCCACAGAGACCTGGTGGACGAAGCCAAAGATTTCCACCTGATGCCAGAGCGCCGGCGCCTCCCGGCGTTCAAGACCCGACAGCGGAGCTGCACCTCCATCACCGGGCTCATCTACGCTGTGGGGGGACTCAACAGCTCCGGTAGGGGGCGCTAGAGTACAAGTCACACCTCCACCCTCCTGTGAAATATTTCCGTTCAATGAAAATACTCGACTTGTTTCCCTGTATTATACAGTATAATGTTTTAAACAGCAGTGTCATGTTGATGTAGAGTATGCAGTAGTACTCTGTAGTAGTCGTCTGGTTTCCCTTCAGGCGACTCGCTGAATGTGGTGGAGGTGTTCGATCTAATGGCCAACGTGTGGGAGCGCTGTCAGCCAATGAGGACAGCACGCAGCAGAGTGGGCGTGGCCGTAGTGAACGGCCTGCTGTACGCCATCGGCGGCTTCGACGGCCAATCACGGCTCAGCACGGTGGAGGTGTACAACCCTGAGACGGACTCCTGGACCCGGGTATCCAGTATGAACAGCCAGCGCAGGTGAGTGCGACCGTTTGGTGAAAAGAATCCTGCCCATGTTTCTCCGCCTCACTTCCTGTCTGCTCCCCTCACTTCCTGCCTGCAGCGCCATGGGAACGGTGGTGGTCGACGGCCATATTTACGTGTGCGGCGGCTATGATGGCAAGTCGTCCCTAAATTCGGTTGAGTGCTACTCTCCTGAAACAGACAGGTAATTTCCTCTTCTACTAATTCAGCATGACACAACTTCCTGTTTCCAGTTTCCCGACTGTTTTCTCCACTCGACAGGTGGGCAGTGGTGACGGAGATGAGCGCAAGCCGCAGCGCTGCGGGCGTCACAGTGTTTGAGGGCAGGATCTTCGTCTCGGGCGGCCATGACGGTCTACAGATCTTTAACACGGTCGGTACCTCTAGCAGTGCGGTCACATCCTCCAAACTGTGTATGCAGCTGAAAGTACTAAGTGTTGCTGTACTACTGCATCGCGCTTGCAGGTGGAGTACTACAACCATCACACGGACCGCTGGCACGCCGCCACTCCCATGATTAACAAGCGCTGTCGCCACGGCGCCGCACCACTAGGGAGCTTCATGTACGTCGCCGGTGGCTATGACGGCTCGGGCTTCCTGAGCGGCGCTGAAGTGTACAGCTCTGCAGCGGGTCAGTGGAGTCACCTGGTGGCCATGAGCACACGGCGCAGCAGGGTGTCACTGGTGGCCACCTCGGGGCGGCTTTATGCCGTGGGCGGGTACGACGGCCAATCCAACCTCAACTCGGTGGAGATGTTCGACGTGGAGAACAACGGGTGGAGCTTCATGGCGCCCATGGTGTGGCACGAGGGCGGGGTGGGTGTCGGCTGCGTCCCGCTGAACCCGCTCTAGCGGCGACCACTTCCCGTACCGCCCTCTGGTCACACGGAGAACCCCCGGAAGTACCGGGATGTTCTCACCGCGCCACAGATGTGGAGGGATGTTGTTTGGAGACTGACCAGACATCACATAATGCCTTCCCACAACAGAAGGAGCAATGAACTCAATGAGGAAGTGTTGGGGAGGTCTGTGGCATTGTGGGTAAAAATGTAGCTTGTTTATACCTGGACCAAATGATTTTCCACTTGAACGGCAGGACGAACGCTTTCAAGCACCCGGACCCAGATGTGTCAGCGTTACCGTGGTGAGGAGAGTCCTGTTTTGGGAGCACGGTGAAGCTGTTCTCGTTTGGATTGAGGTCCAAAGTGTTTCTTTGATAGTGGATGGAACATCTCTCGTACATATGGTAGGTACATTGGGAGCATTTTGGGATGTATGCAGCCTAAATAAACTATTTCCAAGCCGTAGCGCTCATCACACAGTGCGGTCAGTGTATGTTTTGTTTAAAAACTCCAGGAGCGGGTTCTTTGAAACACAAACGGTAGATTGAGTCGAGCTTCAAACTGCTTTTATTTAGCGCTGCTCACACAGGATTCCCCGCAACACAGCTCTTCAGGGGCCGCTGGCGGCGGGCCCCTCCGCCGGCCTGCTACAGGGGGCGTCCTGGGCTTCGAGGGGGGGGGCCGAGCACCTGCACGAGGACACAGGAGGAGACATCAACACACTCACCCAGAGAGCGCGGCTGAGCTCGGCCGGCACACCGGGACTCACAGGGCGGGGCCGGGCTGGTAGCGGCTCTCCTCCCCATCCAGGATGCCGTGGTACGTTCCGATCTCCTGCTCCAGACGCATCTTGTTGCTCATCAGGGTTTCGTAGTCGCGGTGCTGCCGCTCGATGTCGCTGCGGACGTCGGCCAGCTCCGCCTCCAGCTTCCTGATGACTGAGCCCAGGTTCTGCAGCTCGATGTCGTGCCAGTGCCGGGCGTCGCTCAGCGAATTCTCCAGACCTCGTTTCTATGGCGACACAAGAGTTCCTCAACTTCCAGGTTTAGGCATAAACTACGGGTGGAGTCATGTGAGCGTCACTGACCAGCGCTCTGGTGGACTCAGTCTCCGCCTGCAGACTCTGGATCTTACAGCCGGCGTCGCTGCACTCGCTCTTCAGCATCTCCAGCTCCTCCTCCTCGCCACTCAGCCGCCCACCTAGCGCCTCGTCCTGCTGGAGGAAGCTCCACCTTAATGCATCTACGTCAATACAATCAACACATTATATTGTATTCCTACCAAATTTTCACTGGACCGTCTGACACATTCCTAACATATTTGATGTGGTGTTGCCATGGAAACAGGTTTGCGGGAGCAGCACCTTGACCTCCAGGTAGCTGTCTGTCTCGGCTCGGTTCCTCTCCAAAACCTTCTCCCAGTGCGTCCTGATATGGGCCAGGATCTGGTCCAAACTGGTCTGGATGGGGGCATCGGGCTCATCCACCTCCCGCCCCGCCATCTGCTGGTACAGGCCCCGGACATCCTGGAGGCGGGACCAAAGCATCCACCTTAGTGAGACTAACGCACAGACAGCTGGTTCCAGATCACTCATGTCACATCATGATGCGACGCTTTGAGTCATCATATACATATATATACACACATATTTATGAGGAGACGTATGGAGTGATGCCTCATTCTTAACCTCCACCAGAGGAAGGAGTCAGGTGGTAGGTGCAGTGGGTAGAGTTCAGGGAATGTTAATATTCATAACTGTTTAAATTAGTGTACAAGATTCAGACCTCCTCGTGGCCATGCTCCAGCTCCCCCAGCTCCGCCCGCATGTTCTCCATCTGCTGCTCCAACTCTGACCTGGTGAGGGCGGCGTCTTCAATCACCTTGTAGAGTGAGGCGATCTCCTCCTCCACCGCCTTCCTGAAGGGCTGCTCGTTCTCGTACCTGGAGACAGACTACGTCACCTCGTCACTGGAACCAGGTGTTTATTCAAATGTACATAAAGCTCATTCATCATTTACAACTAGTCCTGGGCTACAGTAACAGTCATCCAACAAGATGAAGGTCATTGTCCAGACCTGTCCTTGAAGTCCTCGGCGTTGGCCTGGACGTTCTCTGTCTGCAGCATCAGTCTGGCGTTGTCCAGGATGGCTTCACTGACCTGAGGACGCAGCATGTTTATGAGGAGGGTGGGGGTTTAGGAGGAGGGTGTCCTCTGAGGAGTGAACAGGAGCTTAATGAAGAATCAAATACAAACAGCGGCCATGTTCTCTACTTCCACCTCCTTGTCCCTGTTCAGGAAGGTCCAAGGATCTAACCCAGTCTGTAGATGCACGCCCCCCCCCCCCCCCCCCCAGTCTGTCCTACCCGTCTGTAGATGTCCTCCCAGTCCTTGCGGAGCGCTCCCCAGGTCCCGGCGCTGGAGGCCTTGCGGTCCAGGCACAATCTGATCTGCTCCTCCAGCTGCTGGTTGAGCTGCTCCAGGGCTTGGACCTTGTCCCTGTACTCCATCAGGCAGCTGTTGAGGTTCTGGGCGGCGGCATTGGTGAAGCGTTCTCCAGCAGGGGGCAGCACCGCCACCGCGCTGCTTCTCAGGCCCTGTAGGAACACGCTACTGATGCCCAGGGCTCTTCGGGACACTCTGGCCCCCAGGCAGGAGGCTCCGACGGCGGGGGCCGTGCCGACGAACACCCCCCTTGGGGCCGCGGTGGGGCCCGCTCTGGAGCAGGCCAGGCGCTCGGCGGAAGGCTGGCCCAGGAAGGAGGAGCGACGTCTGGGCAGAGGCATTCTGGGATGTGGGGATCCCAGAGCGGCTGCTGCCTCTTTATGGCAGAACGGCGTTCTGGAACGCTGCCGCTCTTTGTTCCAGGCCGAGGGGGGCCCACGAGGGGCCGGCCTTCTGGTCCCATCAGCCCTTTGTTTGGACGAGCTGCTTTACTGCCTCAGCAGTGGAACCGTCCATGGAGCCCGGACCTGGATCAGCAGGGCTGGAAGTAATAAAGTACTTTTAGTACTGTAGTACATTCAGTTTGATACTCAATGGAAACAAATTGGTTTTTAACTTAATCTTCATCAGCTGATCCACATCTACTCGGAAATGTCTGTCCTTCGTGTCACCATTTCTGACTTCCCACATTGAAAGTGTTTTTTCTTTTAAGTAATGTTTTTAGTCAATGTCACTCCTATGAAATAAAGGAGAAGCTGAGTTCCAGTTTAAACAGGTATTCAAGCTGTTAAAGCCTCATGTGTTCAACTCCAGTAAAACAAGAGCAGAGTCAAGTCTGAGTTTTAAAAAACATCTGATCATAGATCCAGACTGAACAGGAGCGTCCGAGCATCCCATCATGTTTCAGGACAGAGTAAAGCTTGGTGTAGTAGCACTGTGACAAAAAGGAGTCAAAATAAAGATGAGTCTTAAAAAGTTTATTTTAATGGTTGCTGTGAAACCTTTAAGTGTTTTCAGAATGGAGGTTTGAAATGATTCAAATTTACTGTGAATTTGGTGGAGCCCTGGTTCAGGAAAACAGCCAACTGCCATCCCAGTTCATATCCACTCACCGCCTGCTCCATCCAGGAGCTCCGTCAGGAGTCAAGGTGCAGGAGGGCGGCGCTGCAGAAACACAAGAAAGAGGGTGTTGCAACAGAAGGGGGTGGGCGTGGCCAGAGACTGCTGCTGGGATCAGCTCACGCTTCGGTCTAGTCTTTGTCATCGCTCCCTGCACGACAACAAGCCGCCAGGCAGGGGCTACAATTCGGCCTTTTGTTGACATCATGTCCCAGCAGCTCAACAACCAACCTGCTCCACCCGTCCAGTCCACAGCACTGACCTCCGCCGGACGCTGCTCCTCCCGTCCAGTCCACAGCACTGACCTCCGCCGGGCGCTGCTCCACCCGTCCAGTCCAAAGCACTGACCTCCGCCGGGCGCTGCTCCACCCGTGCAGAGCAAGAGAACCACAGGCTCCATCAGTTTAGTGTCTACGCTCGCAGCAGCAGCAGCATCAGCATCAGCATCAGCATGATGAAACGCTCGGATCAGATCAACGCTTCGGTCGCTTGTTGTCATGACAACCTCCCGCAGGGGAGGAGCTTCATTCGGCCTTTCATGACATCACTTCCAGGCGCCTCAACTCTGGGCGAGTTGAGTATTTTTAACTTATTAAAGTGTTGCTTCCATCATTAATATCTTCACTGTTCATAACCTCTTTAAATACAGAATAAATGAAATCACTATGGCTTCACAACAACGTGACATTATGGTCTGCTCCTGTATTATACTGACAAATTAATAGTCAAACCATGCAATTTGTCACACAGGAAGTCAGGCTAGAAACAGGAAGTTACAGCTCTGGAAGTACTGCGATTACACAAAGTAGTTTTAAATAAACGTAGTCACGTGGGTTTATTTTAATGGTTGCTGTGAAACCTTTAAGTGTTTTCAGAATGGAGGTTTAAAATGATTCAAATTTACTGTGAATTTGGTGAAGCCCTGGTTCAGGAAAACAGCCAACTGCCATCCCAGTTCATATCCACTCACCGCCTGCTCCGTCCAGGAGCTCCGTCAGGAGTCAAGGTGCAGGAGGGCGGCGCTGCAGAAACACAAGAAAGAGGGTGTTGCAACAGAAGGGGGTGGGCGTGGCCAGAGACTGCTGCTGGGATCAGCTCACGCTTCGGTCTAGTCTTTGTCATCGCTCCCTGCACGACAACAAGCCGCCAGGCAGGGGCTACAATTCGGCCTTTTGTTGACATCATGTCCCAGCAGCTCAACAACCAACCTGCTCCACCCGTCCAGTCCACAGCACTGACCTCCGCCGGACGCTGCTCCTCCCGTCCAGTCCACAGCACTGACCTCCGCCGGACGCTGCTCCTCCCGTCCAGTCCACAGCACTGACCTCCGCCGGACGCTGCTCCTCCCGTCCAGTCCACAGCACTGACCTCCGCCGGACGCTGCTCCACCCGTGCAGAGCAAGAGAACCACAGGCTCCATCAGTTTAGTGTCTACGCTCGCAGCAGCATCAGCATCAGCATCAGCATGATGAAACGCTCGGATCAGATCAACGCTTCGGTCGCTTGTTGTCATGACAACCTCCCGCAAGGGAGGAGCTTCATTCGGCCTTTCATGACATCACTTCCAGGCGCCTCAACTCTGGGTGAGTTGAGTATTTTTAACTTATTAAAGTGTTGCTTCCATCATTAATATCTTCACTGTTTGTAACCTATTTAAATACAGAATAAATGAAATCATTATGGTCTGTTCCTGTATTGTACTGACAAATTAATATCAAACCATGCAATTTGTCACACAGGAAGTCAGAGGCTAGAAACAGGAAGTTACAGCTCTGAAAGTACTGCGATTACACGAGGTAGTTTTAAATAAACGGTCACATGGGCGTGTCCTGGAGCAGCTGGTGAACACTTTAAATTTGGGTCGTACCACGTTGACAGCGGTGGAGGTCACCACCGTCAAATCTGGTTCTTTTAAGTCAAGAACAACCGGGTGTGACGTGGCACCAAGCCAACTTTACACTGTTGCCATAGTGATTAGCTAGAATCAGCAGCAGGAAGTCTTAAGAAGAAGCAGTGACAGTGGTGTCCAAGTCATGTGACAGTGTTGTCATTTCATCTACATAAGGAGCCGTGGTCCTGTCCACACATCTGACTTTCTTCGGCAAATGAACAACGTATTTGAATCATGTAGAGACAGTGTTCAGCTCGTCTGACCTCTAACAGTGCCGCTGGATTTAACAGTAGAAACAAATCACAGAGTTCTCTTTACAGCAACTTTAAATAAAAGTTTAAACGTCGTCCGGTGTTTAAACATCATCATGTTACAAAGACTGAACAATGTGGTAGTTCAATGACTTCAGAGAGACTCAGCTCACGCCAAAGCAGCATCCTGTTGGTTCAGTGACGTTAGCATTAGCTGCATGCTAGCAGGCCGTGGAGAATGGGGCGTACCCAGCCAGACAGTAACTCACAGACTGGGTTCAGCACAACATTTACTACAATGGTAATGTTGAACAGGGTTTATGCTGATGGGCGTGGTTCGAGCAGACACGCCCCCAGCATCTAAGAGGAGTGGAAACTGCCTTTTTACGATTTTGAAACCTCATTTGACACATGCAACTTTAATAATTCACATTTGGCCGGGCGCTTTATACGACATTTCCATGTATTAAATATTTTCTTAAGACGAAACATCACATGAGATTCCACCAACTCTGAATTAATCCTAGTTCAGTTCATATCCACTCACCGCCTGCTCCATCCAGGAGCTCCGTCAGGAGTCAAGGTGCAGGAGGGCGGCGCTGCAGAAACACAAGAAAAAGGGTGTTGCAACAGAAGGGGGTGGGCGTGGCCAGAGACTGCTGCTGGGATCAGCTCACGCTTCGGTCTAGTCTTTGTCATCGCTCCCTGCACGACAACAAGCCGCCAGGCAGGGGCTACAATTCGGCCTTTTGTTGACATCACGTCCCAGCAGCTCAACAACCAACCTGCTCCACCCGTCCAGTCCACAGCACTGACCTCCGCCGGACGCTGCTCCTCCCGTCCAGTCCAAAGCACTGACCTCCGCCGGGCGCTGCTCCTCCCGTCCAGTCCAAAGCACTGACCTCCGCCGGGCGCTGCTCCAGCCGTGCAGAGCAAGAGAACCACAGGCTCCATCAGTTTAGTGTCTACGCTCGCAGCAGCAGCAGCATCAGCATCAGCATCAGCATGATGAAACGCTCGGATCAGATCAACGCTTCGGTCGCTTGTTGTCATGACAACCTCCCGCAGGGGAGGAGCTTCATTCGGCCTTTCATGACATCACTTCCAGGCGCCTCAACTCTGGGTGAGTTGAGTATTTTTAACTTATTAAAGTGTTGCTTCCATCATTAATATCTTCACTGTTCATAACCTCTTTAAATACAGAATAAGTGAAATCATTTTGGTCTGTTCCTGTATTGTACTGACAAAATATTACTAGTCAAACCATGCAATTTATCACACAGGAAGTCAAAGCTAGAAACAGGAAGTTACAGCTCTGGAAGTACTGTTATAGAAGTGGTTTAATAAAAATAATTTAAGTCATTTAAAACAATGTAATGGGGGTTTTCAACAGTTACAGTGGAACCACGGTCGGAAGAAACTGGTCCTTTAATTACGCAGAACAAATAAAGAACTTTCTCCTAGTTTCCTCACCGAGCAGCTAGAGGGTCCTGCTCCGGGTCTAAAACAAGAAAAAAAAAAAAAAAAAGTAATTTCGGCTTCAACGCAGAATTTAACTGAACGTTTGGTTCAGTTCAGAGAACACATCAGAGCGGCTAGCCGCTAGAGCAGGTGCTAGGCTAGCTGCAGGCTAGCCGCTATAGCAGGTGCTAGGCTAGCTGCAGGCTAGGCTAGCTGCAGGCTAGCCGCTAGGCTAGCCGCTAGAGCAGGTGCTAGGCTAGCTGCAGGCTAGCCGCTAAAGTAGGTGCTAGGCTAGCTGCAGGCTAGCCGCTAGGCTAGCCGCTAGAGCAGGTGCTAGGCTAGCTGCAGGCTAGCCGCTAAAGTAGGTGCTAGGCTAGCCGCGAGGTGCGCGGGGTTTCTGCTGCTAAGCTAATGCGAAAATTGTCACGAAACATCGGAACTTTAGGAAGAACTCACCGCCTCATGATGATGATGATGATGATGATGATGCCGCCGCCGCCGCCGCCGCCGCCGCCGCCGCCGCCTATGTTCCCGCCTTCCGGTACAGCAACCGATCAGACGCCGAGTTTAAATTATCTCCCATAACCGGAACCGGAAATAACGAGGCAACCGTGGATTTATAAAAAAAACAAGTTGATAAATAAATGTATATGAAATAATATCTAATTAAATATAATACGTGATATATAAATACAATAATTAATTATAGAATAATAAATTATATTAATAATAATATATAAATATCATTTTTTATACAGAATGAAGGTATGCAGCTGTTCCTATGATGTTTACTTATCATATACATACATCGTACATCTATGTAGTTCAATGACATACAAAATGTTTATTTATCATGTACATATACATACGTCATACATATATGTAGAGAAGAAGAATCTTTAATTATCACACAACACACCACACTACAACACATGCACGCACACACACACACACACACACACTTTGGGTGGCGCTGGTGAGATGCTTCCTCTGCATTGACATCCTGGCTCGTACTTCCTCCGGGGGGGCAGCCAGGAGCAGTGGGCAGCGTTCGTCGACGCCCGGGGACCTGGTGAGGAGTGTCCGTTGCTGGTCAGACCATGATGTGTGCATGCTGTGTGCAATGTTATTGAAACGCACCCGGAGATTATGCACAATAAGTACTAACTGATCAATAACTAACTAAAGGTACTAGTTAACTAACCGAACTAAAGTAGGAATACAAAATAGAAATTAAAGGAATGGACATATGAAGTATATCCAGATATGTGCAGTAAAGAGAGGTTTGTGTGTGTGGAGGTATACAGTACACAACAGTACTACAGTGTACAGTATGGTATGCTACATACAGAACAGTGATACAGTATGCAGTACAGTATGCTACATACAGTACAGTAAGGCAGTGGGGCCTGTGAGTGCCTCAGTGCTTCTTGTTAGGACCCCTGGTGAGCTCAGCGTTGACAGTTCTTATGTCTTGATGTAGAAACTCCGTCTCAGTCTCTGTTCTCGCTGTGTGGCTGTGGAGGCTCTTGCTCCACCGCAGCAGCTGGAACAGTCTGTTGTTGGGGTGGTGAGGATCCTTCATGATGCTGCAGCTCTGCTACTACAGCTCCTGGTGTATAAGTCCTACAGGGAGGGAGGGTAGTTCCAGTGGTACATTGGGCTGAACGCACCACCCCCTGCAGGGCCCTCCTGTCCTGAGCAGTACAGCTCCCAAACCAGGCGGTGATGTTGCCTGTCAGGATGCTCTCCACTGCTCCACAGTAGAAGGACTTGAGGATCCTCACCGAGACCCTGAATTTCCTCAGCTGCCTGAGGTGTTAAAGACGCTGCCTCGCCTTCCTCACCAGAGTATCTGTAGGTAAAGTCCATGTTAAGTCCTCTGTGATGTGGATTCCCAGGTACTTGAAGCTGCTCACCCTGTCCACAGAAGTCTCATTAATCACCAACGGTACATGCGTCCTCGATTGTAATCGTCTCCTAAAGTCCACAATCAGCTCCTTAGTTTTGCTGCTGTCAGGTGGAGGCTGTTGTCCTGGCACCAGAGTGACAGGTCAGTAACCTCCTCGCGGTAGGCCTTCTCATCGTCGTCGGTGATCAGGCCACCACCACCACCACCATGACGGTGTTGTCAGAAAACTTGATGATGGTGTTGGAGCTGGACCTGGCCACACAGTCGTGTGTACAGGGAGTACAGTAGGAGGCTGAGGACGCAACCCTGGGGGGGATCCTGTATTCAGGGTGAGGGAGCTGGACATGGGCTTCCCCACCCTAACCACCTGGGACCTGGCTGTGAGGAAGTCCAGGGTCCAGGCACACAGCGGAGTGTTCAGTCCTTGCTCCTGCAGCTTGATAGCCAGTCCGGTGGGGACTAGGGTCTTGAAAGCTGAACTATAGTCTATGAACAGCATCTCACATCGGCCCCCTTCCGGCCATCCAGGTACATGAGTGTGGTGTGCAATACCTGTGAGACCACATCGTTCATGTATCTGTTCGGCCCGTATGCAAACTCCAGTGGGTCGGAGGTGCGGGGGAGGGTGGTGCAGATATAATCCTTAATCAGCCTCTCGAAACACTTCATGACCACCGAGGTGAGGGCCACCGGACGGTCATCATTTAGGCAGGCTGGAGAGGCCATCTTCGGGACAGGAACGACGGTGGACCTCTTGAAGCAAGACGGGACCACTGACTCGGCCAGGGAGGTGTTGAATACCGTAGTGAGCACCGGGGCTAGCTGGTTAACACAGGTCGTCAGTACTCGTCCAGATATGCCATCTGGGCCCGCAGCTTTCCTGATGTTCACCCGTATCAGAGCCCTCCTGATGTCAGGCTCAGACACAGAATGCGCATTTATCCCCAGCGGTGTAACTCCAATTAGCCGACGAGCTAGCGGTGTTTTTGCCAGCCTCAAACCATCATAAAAAGAGTTCAGTTCGTTAGCTAGGGAGGCGTCCACCTGGAACCTGTCCAGCGCGGTAATGAGACTTCAAACCATCCAATCATAGTGAACAAGTGTCTCAAATGATTCGAGACTCTGCTGTCACTCGGGATAAAGAGTGAATCTGCAACTCAAAGTGAAAATAACAGCAGAACTGAGTTTTAAAGTAAAAAGATATCAAAGCATTAAACCAACAAAGTAAGAGTCTTAAACTGGAACGGCCCTTTTTGAATCTGAAAACAGAATGGAACCTTCTAGTAGAAGCACACAGAGTATACATACTATTCACTACAAATGAGTTGAAATGAAAGATGGACTGGTTGATATGTCAAGTAAAAAAAAAAAAAAGGTTCAAATCCTAAGTATTATTTTGTAATAATAAAGATTCATCCGGTATTACAAGGTTTCCACTGAAGTTTTTTCACGTGACGTACACTATGAACCTAGTCCACACCGCACTCAAAACAAGATTAATAAAACAATCATTTATTTTTTTCTCCAAAAGCTGTATTTTATTTTACACAATAGATTTTACACTTCCATCTTGGAAGAAACAACCCCTTAGATCTACAGACAGACAGACAGACAGACAGACAGACAAGGTTGTCTGTCTGCAGGCACAGTGAGACTAATCCTCTCGACAGAAAGAAACAAACCGTTCCTCTTGACCGACTCCTTTTAACAAACCAAACCTTGAAAAGAAAGTCTCTCAGCTGGTCCGAGGTCAAAGGTCAGAGGCCAAAAGTCAGCGTGCTGCTCCAGTGAACCAACAGGGGGCACTGTTAACGGCGGTACACCCCGAAGGCCACCAGGCTGAAGAAGATGGTGACGCCAACCAGGGAGGCGGTGGCCGGTGCTGTGAAGAACTGCCGGTACTGGATCTGACAGTACCACAGCACCGACAGCATCAGCACCAGCAGCGGCACCATCAGGCTGCCCACGTTGAGGGCCACCTGCAACTGGTGGGTGGGCGGTGCACCGGGCGGGGCACTGCCAGATGCATGCTGGGAAATGTGGCAGTGCAGCACACTGTTGTGGGTGAGGTGCAGCGAGGCCACGGTCTGGGCATCGTCCTGCAGCAACTGACCCTGATAGATGAGGCGCACCTGCTGCTCCTGGCCAGAGAAGTACGTCCTGCAGGAACAGGACAGCACCACCATTAGTACGAGTTGGACTAGTAGTAGTACAGTAGAATACAATACAGTACAGTAGAGTTGAGTACAGCACAATAGAGTACAGTACAGTGGAGTTGAGTAGAGCACAGTACAGCACAGCAGAGTACAGTACAGTAGAGTACAGAAGAGTACAACACAGTCAAGTACAGTAGAGTGTAATTCAGTAGAGTACAGTAGCCTAAAGTACAGTAGAATACCGTAAAGTACAATAGACTAGAGTAGTGTACAGTCTAGTAGTGTAAAGTACAGTAGAATACAGTCATGTAAAGTGCAGTACAGTAGAGTACAGTGGAGTACAGCAGAGTACAGTCGAATACAATACAGTAGAGTACAGTTCATTGGAGTTCAGTCGAATACAGCACAGTAGAGTACAGTACATTGGAGTACAGTAAAGTACAGTAGACTAGAGTGTATAGTACAGTATAGTAGCGTAAGGTACAGTAGATTACAGTATAGTTGATTACAGTAGAGTAAAGTACAGTAGACTAGAGTGTATAGTACAGTATAGTAGAGTAAGGTACAGTAGATTACAGTATAGTTGATTACAGTAGAGTAAAGTACAGTAGACTAGAGTGTATAGTACAGTATAGTAGAGTAAGGTACAGTAGATTACAGTATAGTCGATTACAGTACAGTAGCATACAGTAGAGTAGCGTAAGGTACAGTAGATTACAGTATAGTTGATTACAGTACAGTAGAGTACAGTAGAGTAGTACCTTTTGATGTAGCCCACAGTGTCTCCAGGTTGGACCTGTGCCCTCCTCTCGGTGTCATTCAGGAACTTCAGCCTCAGGACCAGGTTCCTCTCGGCCCCGCCCTCGCCCTGCTTGTCGTCCTGGCCAGAGGGGGCCCCGTGGGTCCCAGGGGGGGCCCCGTGGGTGTCAAGGGGGGTGCTGTGGGCCCCTGGGGGGGCATTGTGGGCCCCTGGGGAGAGCAGGGAGCTGCCTGAGGCGGCTGGGGGGCCGGATGGCTCGGGCTCACTGGGGGAGGCGCCGTCGGCCAGGGGCGGCGCCGCGGGGTCGGCGGGGCTGAAGAGGCCGTCGGGGCCGTCTGAGGTGTGGGTGGAGGCCCAGGCCAGGACCAGAACCAGCAGGACCAGCAGGACCCCGAACAGCAGGGTCACCTCGTCCCCGACCCCCTCGATGATAGCCATGCCTGGGCTCAGAGGCACTACGGCAGGGTGAGGCGAGGCACCTGCAGGGCGGAGCAGAACCAGGACAGCTCTGCTGATCCAGGAACTAACTGATCCTAAATATAGCTTGAATGCTAACTGTGTTAGCGCAGTGCCGGGCCGCAGAGGGGATCAGCTAGCCTAGCTCCTGTGAAATGAGGTGTGTGTGTGTGTGTTGTGTTATTTAGGATCCATCTTGTGTCTTTATGACGAGGTAAAAGTCAAATATAAAACAAGGCGTCCACATCCAGAACATCTAGAAGCCATCAGTACTGCTCAGTTCCACTGGTATTTAAGGGGAAAAGGTCATATCAGCTTTGGAAACGTTAACCACTGTGTCTACATAAGACAGTGGCTCATAATTATTATTATCATAATAATAATAATAATAATAATAATAAACATTATACCAAGAGAAGAACAGTAAATCACTCAGTAGCGGCTTGGCTTGGGTATATTTCCATTTAAAAGTCCCCACTTTAACTTTGCTGTTTAACTGTTCTGTCAAACGCCGGCTCAGCTCCTGCACCACGTCTGAATCAACATAACGACACTAAGGCTTCGAAGACCGAATGTGACAGAAGGTGAAGTTTAAACATTTTTTAAATTGAGTGATCATGAACGGAGATCAAAACGGGGGAACCCGAGCGAGCGTCTGATCGCCCCGGAGGATCAGGCAGCCGTTCATTCCCAGCCTTTTCTGGTGGAATAAGCAGCTTAACACGAGTCAAGCTTCATGTCTGCAGCGCAGCGTCCTCCACCCGTCAACGGGGAACCACCTGTTGCCCTGCGCTGCGGATCAATGAACTGTCCATCTGGAGCAGTGGTTCTCAACCAGGGCTACGGGGAACACCAGGGGTCCTTCCAGGGGGTCCCCAGCAAAATGACTTAAAAAAAAAAAAAGATGACTAAAAGGTAAACAGTATTCCATCAGAGAACATCCAGTACTGACTGTTTCGATGCTATTTCACGCCATCAGATGTGATCGTGATGGAGGATGGTACGCTGCACTGCATTTCAGATGGAGCTCGGCTTCATCCAGTTGACGACCAGCGGACAGCCGAGCGCTTAATGGCGACAAGGGATGTTGAGAACTTTATGCAAATGAGCAGTGCCAGGCGCCAACGTGCTGACAGGACGGAAGATGGATGCTGAGCCTTGGAAAAATGACTTTTGTTCCATGAAAAACCCTGAACTATCAACAAAATAAGGAACAGCTCATTTGGCAGCACATTCCACCACTTGCACTGAAAGCTGTGAATGTACTGGTAATGTTCTGCAATAGTGTTATGTGGGATCAGGAGGCGGTGATGATGTTCCGTAGAAGTCGTTCCTAAATCTCCACACCCTCGACCTCATCATATCATTTCCGGCAAAGTGCCGGTACGGCTGTGAATGGAAGTGTTTGTGAATGGAGGTGGTCACATTGCCGTAAAGTAGGGGTGGAGACCAATTAAAATAAAGCACGAATATACAATTATACCAATATTTATTCAGCACTAATATATTTTTTTAATTGTTTTTCTCGAGGAGAAAAACAAAACATTCAGAAAAAACGGCGACAGGTACGAGCTGAACCGTGGAGCTCGGCTGCAAAGACGAGAAGCTGAACGACGTGTGGTCTCCGGGGAGACGGGTCAGGGTACGGTGAGACCGTGCACTGACATCAGGCACAAGGCTTGGCTTGCCCCCCTCCCTCCCGCAGCGTGGAGCTGGGGAGGGAGGGAGCGGACAGGGAGAACGGGTGGAGAACGGGCGGAGAACGGGCGAGCGAAGCGCTGATCTGAAAAACATTCTGTTGCCTTGTCTAGTGATCTCAGACACCTCTCGTGTGAGTGTCACGTGGTGGTGACATCATCATCATCATCACCATCATCATCATGACATCATCTACAGGGCGAGGGAACACACTCCCTACGCAGTGTTTGTGTAAATTAGGTCCATGTGCTAATAACTACAGACTCCACCCCCCACACCAGGTGTGCCCCGTCGCCGGCGCTCTGACCCCAGCGTTTGAATGTGATCAGATTGATCCACAGCCCGGATGTGATCACTGGCTGGATTGGGCAGCAGGACGAGGCAGTGAGACGGTTATGACGTCCTGCGGACAGCACCGGGTAGTTTGAGGTTTCAATGATCATTGTATCACCTGGATTGATAAGCATGTTCACATGAGTAGTAGTTAACTCTACCCCACAGACAGACTGATAGACAGACAAACAGACAGACAGACAGACAGACAGACTGGTCTACCTCCAGCAGCTGCTAGCTGCTAGCGGACCGAGCCGCTCTGAAGCACCGGGTCAGGGTTCAGCTGAACCAGATAAAGTGCCGCAGGAGGCGGATGGATGAATAACAGTAATAATAGTAATTTCTATGGCAGCAAAGTGAAGCTTACTGGTGGAGCTGGAGGGCTCATAGCAGGAGGCGCAGTCAGCTGGAGAACGGCAGCGCTTCACTTCCGGTTTGGTCGGAGCGGATGTGACGTCCCTGTCAGGGAAACGGAAGTTGGACTGACGGCAGAGGAGCACGTCGAGTATCGTATTTGAAAGCGTCTGAGCTCACGACGAGACATTTGACACTTTGATGACGGTTCAAAGCAAACATCTGTAGTTTTCTATCCAATGCAACTAAAGTATTATAATATATAATATAATTTAAAATATCTGTAGCATTCTACTACATTTCAAACTGTTTTACGAATCGAAATAAATATTTGTATATTTTTGTAAATTTCTATGACAGCATTTATAGTATGTTTTGGAACATCTTAGCAGGATAGTGTTGCTGGTTCTCAGTAAAGACAACCTGCCAGAACAGAGCTGTTTACATCCACATGTTTACCACTTATAACTACGTCTGTTATCTCAACTCAACAGAAATGCAGCGCAGTTCGAGGTGCGTTCAAGTCACCTCGGAAACCAGAAACGCCATCTCCATCCCAAGAGGAATCCAGTGTGTGTTTGGATGGGACTGGGCTGGTTCACAGGAGGGAACCTTGTGTCCATTTGTCAAACATTATTATTATTATTATTATTATTATTATTATTATTATTATTTCTGTGAGATTACCTGGCGCCGACCCCACCGGAGCACGTCTGGAGTGCGGAAGATAGCTCCTTTTATGGTCATGGGCTTCCTGGTTAAGACCATGGAAAAAGAGACTCACCTGGAGGAGGATCATCTTCAGGTAAATCTGCTAAACCCCTCAGCATGGATGGAAATGGATATAATCTGGATATGGATGTATGTATGACATGATATGGATATGATATGGATATGATATGATATGATCTGGATATGATATGATATGGATATGGATATGATCTGGATATGATACGGATATGATATGGAAATGGGTATGATATGGATATGATATGATATGGATATGGATATGATATGATATGGATATGGATATGATATGATATGGATATGGACATGATCTGGATATGATATGGAAATGGGTATGATATGGATATGATCTGGATATGGATATGGACATGATCTGGATATGATATGGATATGATATGGAAATGGGTATGATATGGATATGATATGATATGGATATGGATATGATATGATATGGATATGATATGATATGGATATGGATATGATATGATATGGATATGGATATGATCTGGATATGATACAGATATGATATGGAAATGGGTATGATATGGATATGATATGATATGGATATGGATATGATATGATATGGATATGGATATGATATGATATGGATATGGATATGATATGATATGATATGGATATGGATATATGATATGGATATGGACATGATCTGGATATGATATGGAAATGGGTATGATATGGATATGATATGATATGGATATGGATATGATATGATATGGATATGATATGATATGGATATGGATATGATATGATATGGATATGGATATGATCTGGATATGATACAGATATGATATGGAAATGGGTATGATATGGATATGATATGATATGGATATGGATATGATATGATATGGATATGGATATGATATGATATGGATATGGATATGATATGATATGATATGGATATGGATATATGATATGGATATGGACATGATCTGGATATGATATGGAAATGGGTATGATATGGATATGATCTGGATATGGATATGGACATGATCTGGATATGATATGGATATGATATGGAAATGGGTATGATATTATTAAGAAATTATATGAATATGATATATGCATATGATATGGATATGGTTATGAACATTATTCTGGATATGGATATGATACGGATATGATATGGAAATGGGTATGATATGGATATGATCTGGATATGGGTATGATATGGAAATGGGTATGATATGGATATGATCTGGATATGGATATGATATGATATGGATATGGACATGATCTGGATATGATATGGATATGATATGGAAATGGGTATGATATTAATAAGAAATTATATGGATTTGATATATGCATATGATATGGATATGGTTATGAACATTATTCTGGATATGGATATGATACGGATATGATATGGAAATGGGTATGATATGGATATGATCTGGATATGGATATGATATGATATGGATATGGACATGATCTGGATATGATATGGATATGATATGGATATGGATATGGACATGATCTGGATATGATATGGAAATGGGTATGATATTAATAAGAAATTATATGGATTTGATATATGCATATGATATGGATATGGTTATGATACGGATATGATATGGAAATGGGTATGATATGGATATGATCTGGATATGGGTATGATATGGAAATGGGTATGATATGGATATGATCTGGATATGGATATGATATGGAAATGGGTATGATATGGATAAGAAATTATATGGATATGATATATGCATATGATATGGGTGTGGTTATGAACATTATTCTGGATGTGATATATGGATATGATTTGGATATGATACGGATAGGATATGGAAATGGGTATGATATGGATATGATATGGATATGGGTATGATATGGATATGATATGGACATGATCTGGATATCATATGGATAGGATACATGATATGGATATGATATGGATATGATCTGGATATGATATGGAAATGGGTATGCTATGGATATGATATGGCTATTATCTGGATATGGGTATGATATGGATATGATATGATAAGGATATGATATGGATATGACATGGCTATATGATAGGGATATGATCTGGATATAGGTAGGATATGGATATGGACATACTGGATATGATATGGATATCATATGGAAATTGGTATGCTATGGATATGATATGGGTATGATATGGATACGACATATATGGGTATGACATGGATATGGATATGGGTATGATATGGATATGGGTATGATATTGATCTGGATATGATATGGAGTATATGAATCAAACCACTGGGTGTGCACAAGCCAGTGTATCATCAGTGCCGGTCCCAAGCCCGGATGAATAGAGAGGGTTGCGTCAGGAAGGGCATCCAGCGTAAAAACCATGCAAATCAAATATGCGGACAACAAATCAGATTTCCATACCGGATCGGACGAGGCTGGATTAACAATGACCACCACTGGTGCCGTTAGCCAAGAGGGTGCCAGCGGAAATTGTGCTACTGTCGGTCGAAGAAGAAGAGGGGGAAGGCGTGTCCGGAGACAGCAGGAGAGGAAGAAGGGTAGGAGAGTAGAATTGAGAGTAGGAACTTTGAACGTTGGCACTTTGAAGGGTAAAGAGGGAGAACTGGCTGACATGATGGAGAGAAGGAAGGCAGATGTACTATGTGTACAAGAGACCAGGTGGAAGGGGAGTAAGGCCAGGAGTATCACAGCCTGGTACTACTACCTGGCTGTGATACGGCTACTACTGTTCTACCATGGAGTGGATGGCAGGAGAAACGGGGTAGGGATGGTCTTGAAGGAAGAATATGTCAAGAGTGTTTTGGAGGTGACCAGAGTGTGGGACAGAGTGATAAGCATGAAGCTGGACATTGATGGGGTGATAATGAATGTGGTCAGTGCATATGCTCCTCAAGTTGGGTGTGAGATGGAAGAGAAAGAAGAATTCTTTAGAGAGTTGGATGTAGTGGTGGAGAGCGTCCCCAAGGGAGAGAGAGTGATCGTAGGAGCAGATCTCAATGGGCATGTTGGCCAAGGGATCAGAGACATAGGTGACGAGAAAGGTGATGGGTGGGTATGGTGTCAAGGAGAGGAATGTGGAAGGACACATGGTGGATTTCGCCAAAAATATGGAATTGGCTGTTGTGAATACATATGTCAAGAAGAGGGAGGAACACAGGGTGACAGACAAGAGTGGAGGAAGGTGCACACAGGTGGACTACATTTAATGCAGGAGGTGCAATATGAAAGAGATTAGTGACTGCAAAGTGATGGTAGGGGAGTGTGTTGCTAGGCAGCATCGGATGGTGGTCTGTAGGATGACTCTGAAGGCCAAGAAGATGAAGAGAGTGAAAGAAGAGCCAAAGATAAAATGCTGGAAGTTGAAAAAGGAGGCGTGTTGCATGCAATTAAGGGAAGAGGTAAGGCAGGCGATAGGTGGGAATGAAGGGTTACCAGATGACTGGGAAACAACTGTAGAAGTGGTGCGGGAGACGGCCAAGAAGGTACTCTGTGTATCATGCGGGAAGAGGAAGGAAGACAAGACTCTTGGTGGTGGAATGATGAAGTACAGGAGAGCATAGAGCAGAAGAGGTTGTTGAAGAAGAAATGGGAAAGTCAGAGAGATGGAGAAAGTAGACAGGAGTACAAGCTGATGCAAGAGCAAGGCGAAGAGAGAAATGGCAAAGTAAAAGGACGAGTTGTATGAGAGGTTGGACAGTAAGGAAGGAGAAAATGACTTGTACCGATTGGCAAGACAAAGGGACCAAGCTGGGAAGGATGTACAGCAGGTTAGGGTGATGAAGGATAATGATGGGAATGTGCTGACGAGTGAGGAGAGTGTGTTGAGAAGGTGGAAGGAGTACTTTGAGGAGTTGATGAATGAAGAAAATGAGAGGATGAGTGGATGATGTGGGGATAGTGGAGCAAGAAGTGCAGAAAATTAGCAAGGATGAGGTTAGAACAGCATCGCCAGGATGTGGTGGTGGGGGGGGGTGTAGGTTGTAGAACATTGTGTTGACTCTGAAGTAAACCCTGGTTTCCTGTCACCAGGACAACCACAGCGGGAGGCAGGAACGCTGCTGACACCCCGCACCTGGAACAACCTGGAACAACCTGGAACAACCTGGAACAACCTGGAACCTCAAAACACTTTGACAGCACAGGACAAGATGTGGCACAAGAAGTGGAGTTCACTGGGTTGGAGGGTTGACGACTGTACATCAAATCAATCTTAAAGCAACTCAGTGCAGAATAAACCTGAAAAGAACAAAAAACAATAAAAAGAATCAATCTAAGGATTATTGGGAGTTTAATGAAGAATTACTAATCAAATGAGGAATGCTGTAATAATATAAAAGATAATACGTTCAGATATTAAAAATAATAATAAATGAGTTACCTGGATACAGCAATGGTAATACTCATCAGAAAACCTTCAATAACTTTTATCAAAACCTGGAACAAGGACTGAACAAAGTGTAAGAATTCTTCTGGTTTTACAGATGGAGCAACAGGACACCAGACGCTTTTGGCAGATGACGTATCTGGACGAGTACTGACGACCTGTGCTAACCAGCTAGCCCCGGTGCTCACTACGGTATTCAACACCACCCTGGCCGAGTCAGTGGTCCCGTCTTGCTTCAAGAGGTCCACCGTCGTTCCTGTCCCGAAGATGGCCTCTCCAACCTGCCTGAATGACTACCGTCCGGTGGCCCTCACCTCGGTGGTCATGAAGTGTTTCGAGAGGCTGATTAAGGATTATATCTGCACCCCCCTCCCCCGCACCTTGGACCCGTTGCAGTTCGCATACGGGCCGAACAGTTCCACGGACGATGTGGTCTCACAGGTACTGCACACCACACTCACACACCTGGATGGCCGGAAGGGGGACTATGTGAGATGCTGTTCATAGACTATAGTTCAGCTTTCAATACCATAGACCCACCAGACTGGCTGTCAAGCTGCAGGAGCTAGGACTGAACACTGCGCTGTGTGCCTGGACCCTGGACTTCCTCAGCCAGGCCCCAGGTGGTTAGGGTGGGGAGGCACATGTCCAGCTCCCTCACCCTGACCACAGGATCCCCCCAGGGCCGCGTCCTCAGCCCCCTACTGTACTCCCTGTACACACATGACTGTGGCCAGGTCCAGCTCCAACACCATCATCAAGTTTGCTGACGACACCATCGTGGTGGTGGTGGTGGTGGTGGTGGCCTGATCACCGACGACGATGAGAAGGCCTACCACGAGGAGGTGACTGACCTGTCACTCTGGTGCCAGGACAACAGCCTCCACCTGAACGTCAGCAAAACTAAGGAGCTGATTGTGGACTTAAGGAGACGATTACAACCGAGGACGCATGTACCGTTGGTGATTAATGAGACTTCAAGTACCACTGCCTTACTGTACTGAATGATGTATACTGTACTCGTTCGTTCGTTCGTTCATTCGTTCGTGTAGGGCTACACAGGCAATTGGGACATTAGCCAAGAAGTGGTATCGTCATCCAGTTCAATGAGGCCGCTGACTCCATGTGGTGATTTGAAGGTTGGGCATTCATCAATGATGTGTTCAACAGTCTGTGGTTTTCCGCATTCACAGAGATTTGTGGCGGACACTCCAATCATATGCAGATAGGTTTGGGTCTTTGCTACTCGAGAGCTAAGTCTGTTGAGGTTGACCCAGGCATTCCGTGGTACGTCACACCCAGGTGGATTGGTTGAAGGGGAGTTGATGAACTTCCTCAACGTGGAGGTTGACTCGGACCATTGCTTGTTCCAGCAGTCAAGGATCCATCCAGGGTGTGGAGGGCTCGTGGTAAGGAGTCTCCTAGCTTCGGTGGAGAAGTGTCTGCATTTGAGTCTCTGGTGGTCATATTCAGCAGGCGGGGGGATCAGGCTTGTTGGCTCATCTGCACTCTTGCAGGCCAGCTTCAAGGTCAGGAAGTTACGACCGAGCTCTGGAGGTGGAATGCCAGACAGTATGGGGAGGAACTCGACAGGGGTTGATGGCAGGGCAACGCTAATTAGCCTCATGGCGGTGTTAAGCACAACATCAACACAGGCTGTATGGCTGCTGTGACTCCATGCAGGGGCAGCATACTCAGCCGTGGAGTATGCGAGGGCAAGGGTTGAGGTGCGCAGGGTGGTGAAGTTTGCACCCCATCCAGTGCCAGCCAGTCTCTTCAGGAGGTTTACACGGGCAGCGATCTTGGCAGCAACTTGTTGGATGTGTGGCTTGAAGGTGAGGCTACGGTCAAGTGTGACACCGAGATATTTAGGGTTGGGCCTGACGATGGTGCCGTCGAGTGTGATGTTCAGCATGGTATTCGCACATCGATTGGCAAGATGGAACACTGAGCAAACTGTCTTGGGCAGGCTTAGCTTGAGATGCCATTTGTGGAAGTACCTGCTCAGTAGCGAGAGATCTTTCTCAAGGGCATTCTCAACCACACTAAAGGCTTTGTCACCAAATCCAATGGCTGAGTCGTCGGCGTAGGTGTATAGCGAGCACTCTCCAACAGGCATGTCAGCGGTGTAGATGTTAAAAAGTGTAGGGGCAAGAACAGAGCCTATACTGTACTGTATGATGTATACTGTATGTTGTATACTGTACTGCATGATGTATACTGTACTGTATGATGTATACTGTATGATGTATACTGTACTGTATGATGTATACTGTACTATATGATGCAGTACTGTACTGAATGATGTATACTGTACTATGTATACTGTATAGCATACTGTAGTACTGTATGATGTATACTGTATGTGTACTGTACTGCATACTGTAGTACTGTACATTGTACTGTATGTTGTATACTGTACTGCATCACTGTACTGTATGGTGTATACTGTACTGCATCTATTTTGTATTTCTACTTTGTATATTACTGTTATTTACTCTGATTTAATCCCATTGAGTAATTGAATTACATTTTAGGAATCAGTTCCTAATCAGCAAAGAGTTAGGAATCTGTTCCTCACCAACTTTGAACAAATGGCCGAGGCCGCCGGGTGGACAGACCGCAAGCAGGCGTGGTGGCTCGTTCCACTCCTCATAGGAGAAGCCCAGCTGGCGGCACATGCCCTACCGCCCGAGCAGCGGATGAGCTACGCTGTCGTCCGGAGGGCGGTGATAGAACGGGTCAGGACGACACCTGAGGGCCACCGCCTGCGCCACTTCCTTATGACACCACGGGCCGGCCGTTCCTGCATGCCCAGCAACTTCTGGACGCGGCCCAGCGGTGACTCAGACCGGAGGAGTGCAACCCGCATCAGATCATCGAGGCGGGAGTGAACAATCTCCCGGCCCGCACCGCTAGCTGGGTGAGATGCCACCGTCGAGGCTCCTTCCAAGCGGCCATAGCCTTCGCAGAGGCCTATGCCCCTACGAGAGCCTACAGCACCGGGCCAGAGAGGGGCCCACCGAGGGACCTGCACCAGGACGCGGCGCGGGAGTCGACGAGGGACTGGCCGATACCAGCACCGTGGACCTGGTGGCCATCACCAGCCTTTCTTCTGGACCCCCAGGGAGGGCCCACCTCTCCTCCCTTCGCCCACCAGAGGAGAGAGACCACCTCCTACCCCGATCTAACCCCAACCCTGAGCGGCGCGGTCTTGGGACCACCGAGAGCTGGGCAGACCCCTGGGCAGGTATGCTGGTGATGCGGAAAACCCGACCACGACTTCCAGGACTGCCCAATTATGGAGGTCGGCCAGGTGGTTCGGGGCGCCGGTTCGCCGGATTCCTCCCCCGGTCGAAAAGGGACCTACCATGTGCCGGTAAGGTTACAAGGGGGTAGACATCAGGCTTTGCTGGACTCGGGCTGGTTTGACCCGGGCTTTGGTAGAGGCATCTTGGGTGGATATTTTTTGTGTGCATGGGGATATTCACACTTAACTGATAGTGCGGCTCAAAATTTGCTACAAGGGAAAAAAAGCATATGATAAAGGCTGCGGTTAGTTCCTGCCTGTCGCACCCCCTGACTTCGGGTACAAATTGGCCGGGTTTCGAAGTTCTAATGAAAGAAACCCGGGGGGGGGGGGGGGGGTTGCGCTCACTGGGGAGTCCCATGTGGGAACTTCCCCAGAACCCTCAGTCCATCCCATGGAGGACTTTCCTCTGGAACAATCGCGGGACGATACACTTTGCGGGGCCTTTGAGCGGGTAGATAAATTGATGGCGTGTTAGTGCGTCGAGAGGCTGCACTCACTCACCCATATTTTGCGGTGATTAGGGATAGTTTATATCGAGTGAACCGTGACGCTCAGTCAGGAGAAGAGGTTACCCAATCGTTAGTCCATAAAGGCATCGGGATTTAGTCTTCCAGGCGGCTCATTATAACCCGATGGCCGGTCACCTAGGACACAAAAAAACACTCAAGCGTATAATGGCCCGTTTCTACTGGCCAGGCATCTAGGTGGACGTGTGGTGGCGCTGTGCTGCCTGTCCCGAGTGTCAGCGGGTGAATCCACCAGCTTTTCCCAGAGCGCCGTTGAGCCCCCTCCCCTTAGTTAAGAATTAAGAATCTTTATTTGCAACACACACACGCGCTTTGGATGGTGGCCGGTGAAATGGTTCCTCTGCGTTTAACCCATCCTGGCTTGTCCTTCCTCTGGGGACACAGCCAGGAGAGTGGGCAGCATTCGTTGACGCCCGGGGACCTGGTGATGAGTGTCCATCGCTGGTCAGACCATGATGTGTGCATGTTTTGGGTGGGGGTCCTTCCTGACGTTAGGTGGTGGAAACCCCATGTGAGCACGGGAAGAAGATGCAAACTCCACACAGAAAGGCTCCTATTTGGGAGATAACCCATTACTGGAAGGTGAACGCAGTGTCAAAGTTCGATGCCTACCCGATGCCCCGCGTCGACGAGCTTCTCGACCGGTTACTGTAGGTACGGCTCGGTTTTAACCAAGGACTACTAGCAGATTCCCTTGTCCCAGCAGTCCCAGGAAAAATTGGTCTTCTCCACTCCACAAGGCCTTTACCAATTCTGAGTGCTTCTGTTCGGGTTGTTTGGTGTCCCCGCAACCTTTCAGAGACTCATGGACAGGGTCCTGCACCCACATGCAGCATTTGCCGCTGCATATTTAGATGATGTCATTATTCATAGCGATACGTGGGAGCGGCATTTGCAGCATGTGGACGAAGTGCCAACCCAAAGAAGTGTGTGGTTGGGCGGAGGGAGGTATGGTATTTGGGGTACCACTTCGGGTTGACAGCGGACAGTTCGTCGCTGTCAGCGCCCAGCTTAGTGCGACGGTTGGGATCAGCCTAATCAGCAGAGGGACTCCGCTGATTAGGCTGATCCCCAAAACAGGAAGTGATAATTGTATGTGTGTCTGTCCCGGCAGTGGGGACCGGTGCAGGTACAGGCAAAGATCGTACACAGACAGCGGGTGATCAGGGAAGCTGGGATCCACGGATCCACCGGGACTATTTATATATATTGGCCTGCGAGCCTTGAATTTCCATTTCGGCCCACGAGCAACAGTGATTTAAAGGACTTATAAATAAACACTGTTTCACCTCCGCCTGCCTCCTCTTCCTCATTCCCTGGCACTGAGCCAGAACACACCTTCACAGGTAACTTGAACTTGTATATGATAAATAAACATCTTGTATGTAATTTAACTACATATGTATGATGGCATGTATATGTATGTGATAAATAAACATCTTGTATGTAATTTAACTACATATGTATGATGGCATGTATATGTATGTGATAAATAAACATCTTGTATGTAATTTAACTACATATGTATGATGGCATGTATATGTATGTGATAAATAAACATCTTGTATGTAATTTAACTACATATGTATGATGGCATGTATATGTATGTGATAAATAAACATCTTGTATGAATTAAAGTAAAGTGGAGAGAGGACAGAGAAAGAACCAACAACCTGCAGTGTCAGTCAGGTGACCCTTATCCCAACAAGGCACAGCAGCATGAGGTCCAGGGCCAAGTGAACTGTTGAAACTGATCCAGTTTCAGACTGGTCCTGATCCAAACTGGTCCAGATTCAGACTGGTCCAGAGTGATCCAGATTGGTCCAGTTTCGGACTGATCCAGATTGGTCCAGTTTCAGACTGATCCAGATGACCACATCCTCATTACCGGCGGTTTAAGCCTCAAAGCGCCACCTACTGGATGTAAATAACATCATAGGT
>NC_137196.1:32494029-32581529 GCF_960531495.2 Zeus faber | reverse complement strand
CGCTGGCATCTCGTTACTTCCTGTTAATAAGCCGTGCATCGTACGTGGAACGGTGGTGACGAGGGATGTAAAGCGGTGGTTGGACCAATCTGAGGCCACGCTGCAGGACGCTCTTACTGACGTAGACTGGGACATGTTCCAATCAAGTTCGTCAGTGACGTCAGCGAGTTTACGGAAGTAGCTGTGAGCTTCATAGCTACTTTAGCAGACAGCATCGTTCCCACGGCGAAAGTTCGAATATTTCCAAACCAGAAACCGTGGGTCGATAAATCCATCTGCCGCGCTCTGAATGCTTGCACGGCCGTTTAGAACGATGGTCTGTGTATCCAGAAATATGGACAGTTACAAGGTTGTACAACCTGCGGAAGGCGGTGAAGGACGCTAAACGGACGTACAGGGATACAGTGGAGCTACAGATGGAGCAACAGGACACCAGACACTTTTGGCAGGGGCTGCAGACTATTGCAGACTATTGCAAACTACAAGAGCAGCCACTCCCCAGCTACGAGGGTCGACGCCTCCCTAGCCAACAAACTGAACTCCTTTTATGCTTAGTTTCACCCTGGCAACAACACACCGCTAGCTCTACAGCTAATCTGAGTTACACAACTAGGGATGAGCGAGCACTCTCTGTCTGAGCATGACGTCAGGAGGGCTCTGATGCGTGTGAACACCAGGAAAGCTGCGGACCCAGATGGTGTATCTGGACCAGTACTGAAGACCTGTGCTGGGTGAGAGGGGAGCAAACTGATCTCGTGGGTGAGTACAGAGCGAACATGGCGGCGCCCTGCTGCACGGACTAAACCACCGAGAATCTGCTGCAACTCAAGACAATTAACAAAATAAATTGCAAATGCGATTATTATTATAACGAGTGCGTGATGGAAGAGAACCAGGACCAGAACATTCCCACCAAGAGGAAGAAGGCAGACGCAACAACAGACACAGACGATCTAGTATCCAGCATTGTAGAGGTGTCTTGGATGATATTAACAAGAAGCTGGACATGCTTGGTCCGCTCCTCCAAGACAACACCGAGATCAAAGCCAGCCTTGATCTCCTGCACAGCACAGTCAGCGAGATACGAAAACCTCCGCAAATCGTCTCACAACTGAGATGGAGGTTCAAAAAAAAAATAATGAAAGAGAATATCCCAGATATGCAATCCAGAAGTATGCAGGACAACCTCATCTTTTCTGGGATCCCAGAGAACAACACCGAGTCCCAAGAAAACATGGTGAAAGACTTCACCAGCACCGCCCTGAAACTCCCCAGACACCGGAGATCACCTTCCACCGGGTTCACCGACTGGGACACTGTGGGGAACTGTCCCCATTATTACTAAGTTTAAAATTTAAAGCACAAGGAGCTGGTTGAAAGCAAAGGACGGGAGATGAAAGGAACCACGCTGGGTATGAACGACTAATTCCCCTGAGAGATCAACAACAGACGGAAGGTGCTGTACCCCATCCTGAAGGAGAACCGGCAGAAGGGTAAATGGGTATCGCTGGTTGTTGATAAACTATATATTGACGGTCTGTTATTCCGAGACTCCTCCACCACACCCTGGTTATTCTGATAATTACACTGCTCACAAAAAGTTAGGGATATTCGGCTTTCGGGTGAAATTTCAGGATGAAGCTAAAATGCACTATAACCTTTACAGGTGAACTTAATTTGACCTTCTCTAAACTTTTGAATGCACATGTCCAACTGTTCAATGTTTAAGTACTTTTTGCACAACTTGCTGTTCTCTAACAAGGAGCTGAACGGAAAAATTAACAACAGGTGTTTGATCCATGAATCCACCAATACATGTCCTGGTTCAATTAGAGTTGGTATTTAAAGTCCTCTTCATCAAGCTGTTCACATGTTGACATCATGAGACCAAGACCACACCAACAACTGATCAACAGCACCTCGCCTTGCGAGGCTTCAAACAGGATGTTCTCAGAGGGAAGTGGCCACTGAGCTTAGAGTGTCACAGAGTGTCATCAGCAGGTTGCAACAGAGATACAGAGACTGGAAGAGTCACAGAAAGGCATAGAAGTGGACGTCCTTTGGCCACATCCCACACTGATGAGCGCTTCATTGTGAACAGTGCCCTGCGCAACCGGATGATGATGCCACTCAACTCTAGGCACATTTAAGGGAGGTGAGAGGCACCAAGTGTTACATCAGACCATTCAAAACCATTGACATCAGCGTGGTCTGCGTGCTAGACCACCTGACCACACCACCAGGCACAGGCATCATCGTCTTGCATGGGCCAGGGAGCATTGACGCTGGACGAGGGACCAGTGGCCTCAGTGCTGTTCTCTGATGAAAGACGATTCACGTCGAGCAGAAATGATGGAGACGTCAAGGAGAGCGCTACGCATCAGCCACTGTCACCAAACGAGCCTTTGGTGGTGGTGGTGGTGTTACAGTGTGGGCAGGTGCGTCTTGTCAATACAGAACTGCCCTACATTTTGTGAATGGTACAGTGACAAGCCCATACTACCTGAATGACATCATTCATCCAGTCATTGTGCCCCTGCATGAACAACACAGGCCTCATTTCATCTTCATGGACGACAACGCTCCAGCTCATGGAGGAGGCATCATTAGGGAACGGCTGCTGGAGACTGGGGCACCTCAAATGGAGTGGCCTGCACTTTCTCCAGACCTGAATCCCATAGAAAACCTCTGGAATCAGCTGAGTGGCCGTGTAGAGGCTCCTAACTCTGTACCCCAGAACCTCAATGACCTGAGGGCCGCCCTTCAAGAAGAGTCGGGGGCCAGGCCTCAGCAGACAATAAGTCGACTTGTGAACAGCATGAGACTTGGTTGTCAAGCTGTAATTGATCCTCAAGGGCACATGACAAGTTATTGAGACATTGACATTTTTTGTTGTGGTAAACCCACCACTGTTGTTGGCTTTTGTTTCAATAAATTGTTTGAGATGAGGAAATCACCATTGTATCTTCTACTTAACTGCTCTACTTTCATGATATATCACTGTAGCGTGAACTTTTTACATTTTCCATAAATGTCACCCGAAAGTCAAATATCCCTAACTTTTTTTGAGTAGTGTATGTATGTATTTTGGTAATTATGGTTATTGTATACTGCGAGATGTAGAAACTAGCATGCAAGTCAGGATTTCAAATATTGCTCACTCATCATCTCACCTTCCTAATCCCTCCCTCCCTACTTCTCCCATCACTCTCACTCTATTCCGTCTCTCACTATATGCATGTCTAACTGTGCAATGTTCTATGTTTATCCCTTCAAACTTCCTGCAATACTCGGACAGTAAAAAGGAATGTAAAGGAGAAAAACTCAGACTTATGTATGGGAAAACATGGGCACGGTAGTATAGCTATTGCCTTGGATGCACTGTGCCTTCACCCACTAACTAACTTCAATGACACCCATCAAGGTTGTTAGTTGGAATGTGAGAGGTTTGGGCTCACCTGCTAAACGTAGCAAAATCCTAACTCACCTCACCAAGGTGAACCCCAGCTTCTATCTACTGCAAGAACCTCCCCTCACTGCATCCGCGTACCTCAAAGGTGGGGATGGGGGTGGAGATGGTAGCTCAGGAGGTAGAGCTGGTCGTCTAGTAATCGAAAGGTTGCTGGTTCGATCCCAGGCTCCTCCTGCTAGCATGCTGCAGTGTCCTTGAGCAAGACACTTAACCCCTAATTTCTCCTGATGGCTGTGTCTGTCGGTGTTTGAATAATTGTAAGTCGCTTTGGATAAAAGCGTCTGCAAAATGTAGTGAAAAGGGTATCCCATATTAGAATAAAACCACAATATCAAACACAGAAGGGCATTACATAATGATTAACGGCATTTTAGGAAACATCTAATTAACCATAGCTAATATCTGTGGCCCCAATGAGGACGACCCAAATTTCTTTCACAATCCATTTTCAAAACTCGTAGAATTATGACTTCATTATGATATTGGGAGGACACTTCAACACAGTACTGGATCCAAGTTTAGACCATTCACAAACCAGAAACAATCACAAGCCCTGGTGTTCGTCGGACACTATATAACAATACCGTATTTTCCGGACTATAAGGCGCACTTAAAAGCCTTTAATTTTCTCAAAAAACGACAGTGCGCCTTATAATCCGGAGCGCCTTATATATGGAATAATTCTGGTTGTGCTTACTGACCTCGAAGCAATTTTGTGTGGTACACAGTGCTCTCAACATGTCTTAGTACGACTTTGGTAAACTACAAAGCCGCACCGCTTGCAACATTACGGATACCGTGGTCAGGAGCGTCGCGGAGTAATACATACTGTGCTTCACCATAATATTACAGTGTGTGTATACGGACCCCAAAATGGCACGTCAAGAGACACCTTTACGACGCGGACTTCAAACTCAAGGCTATCAGTCACGCAGTAGAACATGGAAATAGAGCAGCTGCGAGAGAATTCAACATTAATGAAGCAATGGTACAGAAGTGGAGGAAGCAAGAAGATGACCTGCGCCAAGTAAAGAAGACCACACAGAGTTTCCGAGGGAACAAGGCGAGATGGCCACAGTTAGAGGACAAAATTGAACAGTGGGTTACTGAACAGAGAGCAGCAGGTAGAAGCGTCTCTACAGTCTCTATTCGACTGAAGGCAACAACGTTAGCACGGGACATGAATATCAATGACTTTCGAGGCGTTCCTTCTTGGTGCTTTCGTTTTATGAAAAGACAATCTCTCCATCCGCACACTAACTACCATCTCGCAGCAACTGCCAAAAGATTACGAAGAAAAGCTGGTCACTTTCCGCGCATACTGCAAAAACAAGATCACTGAAAAGAAGATCCGGCCAGAGCACATCACCAACATGGACGAGGTTCCCCTCACCTTTGATATGCCCGTGAACCGCACTGTGGAGAAAAGGGTCCAGAACGGTGTCTATACACACCACAGGGAACGAGAAGTCATCCTTCACTGTAGTTCTCGGTTGCCAGGCTAATGGCCAGAAACTTCCACCCATGGTCATTTTCAAGAGGAAGACTTTGCCAAAAGAAAAGTTTCCAGCCGGCGGCGTCATCAAAGCTAACCTGAAGGGCTGGATGGACGAGGAAAAGATGAGTGAGTGGCTAAGAGAAATTTACGTCAAGAGACCGGATGTTTTTTTCCACAAATCTCAGTCCCTATTGATCTGCGACTCCATGCGCACCCATCTCACCGATGCTGTCAAAAACCAAGTGAAGCTAATTCGGAGCTTGCCATCATTCCGGGTGGATAAACTAAAGAACCGGCCGCTAGATATTGGTGTCAACAGGGCGTTCAAAGTTAAACTGTGAGCTGCGTGGGAGCAGTGGATGACAGAAGGCGAACACACATTCACCAAGACAGGGAGACAGCGCCGGGCGACTTACGCTACTATCTGCCAATGGATTGTGGATGCCTGGGCTAAGGTACAGTCTCAACTGTGGTCTGAGCTTTCACGAAGGCCGGAATCATCATTGAACTGCCAGGTAACAGTAACACCACTGACTCGGATAATGACGAGAGGGATCCGGGCATGCTGGATGCCGTAATCGCCCAACTGTTAAACTCAGACACTGAAGATGAAGAATTTGAGGGATTTGTGGACGAGGAATGAACTGAAAAAGTGAGTGTATTGTGTTGTATTTTACGTGTTATAACGGAACAATTTTGAGAGTTATTGTGAATACGCTAACGTTTGATTTAGCGGTATCAGACTGTTTTTTTTTACGTGTTACAACTGAACAAGGTTGGGAGTTATTGTGAATACGCTCATTAACGTTTGAACAATGTTGAGAGTTATTGTGAACACGTTTAACAAAGTTTGACTGACTGACTTATCGGACTGTTTTGTTTCGCTTAATGCGCCTTATAGTCCGGTGCGCTTTATATATAAAAAAGGTCGAAAATAGACCATTAATTGACAGTGCGCCTTATAATCCAGTGCGCCCTATAGTGCGGAAAATAGGGTTTATGTGTGATCTTGCTCTCAGCGATCAAAAAATCCACATAATGGAGAATACACATATTATTCACCACCCCACCAAAGCTTCTCTAGAATCGACTTTTTGACAAGTAACTCTGTAATGTCCAAAATTAGTTATCCTGAAATCCATCCTATTGTAATCTCTGATCACGGGCCAATTAGTTTCAATAAGCTGTCACTCATAATGAATCATATATCAAACATTAACTCATTCCTTGATGATATTGACCTCCCTAAACTTTCCACATAGCAGGCACCACATTAGATCAACAACTTACTCTAGAAGAACTCAGGAAAGCTCTCTTCTTTATGCCCAACAATGAATCACCTGGATCAGATGGCTACTCAGCAGAATTCTATAAACACTTCTGGCCACTTAATGCCCATTATTCATCAGAATGGTTACAGAGATTAAGTCCACCTCCACCATGCCTCCGCACATGAATACTGGTCTCATTTCCGTTTTGCTCAAACCTAATAAGGACCCAACCATCACCTCCAGTTATAGACCCATAAGCCTAATTAATTGTGATTTAAAGATTATTAGTAAAACACTAGCCAACAGAATTGAAAAAGTAATTCCATTCATAATTCACCCAGATCAAACAGGTTTCGTCAAGGGTAGACACTCATCCAGCAACATGCGCCATTTATTCAGTCTGATCAGCCTATCGCAAAGGAACAACGTAAATACTGTTATTGCCTCTTTAGATGCCGAAAAACTATTTCACAAGGTTAATTGGACATCTCTTTTCAACCGTCAACAAATTTGGCTTTGGAGAGTCACTCATTCAATGGATCAGAATCCTGTACAACTCACCATCTGCTTCTGTCATCACGAATGGTTACACCTCAGTGTTTTACGTTGCACAGGACAAGGATGTCCGCTCTCCCCTTTACTATTCGCCATCTTTATTGAACCCCTCGCAGCGGCCATCCGTCAAAACAGTATTATCGTTGGCACACAAACAGGAAACTGTTCACAAAATCAGTTTGTACGCAGACAATATTTTGTTGTACTTACGGAACCAAATATAATCCCTACCGGAAGTGTTCAATCTTATATCTAAATTCTCAGCTATCTCGGACTATTCAATAAATTGGACTAAAACCAAGGTCTTGGGGAAAACTGCAATGCTGTAACCCAAGAAGTTCCCTTAACCATTACAATGGGCAACATTAGATACATTGGTATTGATACTTCCACCAATCTGTCAGATCTGTTTACCCTTAACTTTACTCCATTGCTCAAATCTATTGAAGAAGACCTCATTCAATGGAACAACCTACCCATCTCACTAATTGGTAGGATAGCAGCAGTGAAAATGAATAAACTACCAAAAATAAACTATAGATTTTCAATGACCCCAGTGCAACCAATAGTAAATTGGTTTAATACTCTAGACTCAATGAAATTTTATTGGAAATACAAGAAACGGAGAATTAAACTAGCAACACTACAGAAAAACAATGACTGTGGAGGCCTAGCAGCGCCCGTGGCTGGTTGCTGTAGGTAGGCTGCACCCCGGGCTGCTGCGCCCCTTTGTTGATCTGGTTGCCGTTTGCCTATGCCTCCCAGTGCCAAAACTCACACTCAGTACATACACCACAAAATAGGCCTAGCAGGTGCGGAATGGGTGGGATGCAAATTATGTGCATGGGGATGTGGCGGGCGGCTGCCATCTTGCCTGTCATGCTCCTGCCCTGATATGCTTCTCGTCCGTCCGAAATTTTCATCTCACTCATATTAGCTTCGAACACATACAATCGCACACCAATCCTAAAATCCGGGTGCCCTGCGCTGAGCACACTCTGCTACGTGGATGGGCACTCGGGGCTCGCAGCCGGGTGGGGCGCCTGGTCGGCTGCAGTGGGGCGGGGCATTGGTTGGCCAGGAGGTCCCGCCGGTTCACCGGCGGATCATTGATCTGTCGGCCTCGGGTCTGGCGCCCGCAGCCTGGGTTCTGCAGCTGCGTCTTGTGACTGCACTTGGGAGTGGGTTGTATGTGTGTGCCCCGGGGTGTGGGGTCTCCTGGTGCTCCCTGGAACTGGGTTATGCTCCTTGGGGCCGGGTGTAGGGGTTGCTCCTTGGGCATCTGGCTTCTCTGGGGTGCTCGGGGCTTTCCTGCAGCCGTGGGGTGTCTATGCAGCTGCAGAGCTTGGGGGGGGGCTTTGGGGCCTTTTCCACTGCTTGGAGGCGCCCCGATATAATACCGACCTTATACACCATAACAAATTGGGATAAGTCATGTACACTCACCGGTGGACACTGACACACACACAGATGCAATCCCCTCCTTTCCTCCCTCATTTACCGCCATAACTATGACAGGAAGAGGCCACATGCCCAATTGTAGTTCCAGTTTTCCTAGACCTGATTAACTCTGCTTTTCAATACATGTCGTCCAATATGTTTTCCATGTAAATGTTTGGTTCTGTGTGTAATAGTCCCCCCTGTGGTGAATTTCCCCCTCTTGGAGTAGTGATTAGTTGTTTATAGACCCAAACATCGTAAAATAGTTCCTCAAAGAGGGGGATTGGTGGAGGCTCTATATACAAAAAATGGTGCTCTTGTCATCCTATAGGTCGTCCACAGGACAGACATTGCAGCAGTTCATGATGATTTGAGAATTAATGAAGAGTTGCATTGCAGGTAGAAGTTGAACTCTACTTGCAGACCAACTCTGTCCTCGATGCAATGGAACAAATACTCTGTGCTATATGCCTAGCATGCTGACAGCATGGGTTTTAAAAATAAAAAATGAAGACCTGTGCGAACCAGCCAGCCCCGGTGCTCACGAGGATATTCAAAGCCTCTCTGGCTGAGTCTGTGGTCCTGTCCTGCTTCAAGAGGTCCACCATCATCCCTGTGCTGAAGATCCCCTCTCTAGCCTGCCTGAATGACTACCGTCCGGTGGCCCTGACCGCGGTGGTCAATAAGTGCTTCAAGAGGCTGATGAAGGATTACATCTGCGTCTCCCTCCCCACACCATTGACATGCTGCAGTTCGCGTACCGGTCATACAGATCCACGGACGACGCGGTCTCCCAGGTACTGCACACCGCTGCGGGAGCTAGTACTGAACACTCCGCTGTGTGCCTGGACCCTGGACTTCCTCACAGCCCGGCCCCAGGCGGTTCGGGTGGGGAAGCATGTCCAGCTCCCTCACCCTAAACACAGGATCCCCCAGGGGTGCATCCTCAGCCCCCTACTGAACTCCCTGTACACATGACTGTGTGGCCAGGTCCAGCTCCAACACCATCATCAAGTTTGCTGACGACACCGTCTTGGTGGGCCTGATCACCGACGACGACGACGAGAAGGCCTACCATGAGGAGGTGGCTGACCTGTCACTCTGGTACCAGGACAACAGCCTCCTACTAAACGTCAGCAAAACTAAGGAGCTGATGGTGGACTTAAGGAGGAGATTACAAACGAGGACGCACGCACCGTGGTGATTAATGACTCCTGTTGACAGGGTGAGCAGCTTCGAGTACCTGGGAGTCCACAACACAGAGGACTTAACATGGACTATACACACACACAGACATTCTGGTGAGGAAGGCGAGGCAGCGTCTTTACCATCTAAGACAGCTGAAGAAATTCTGGGTCTCGGTGAGGATCCTCAAGTCCTTCTATTCTGGAGCAGTGGAGAGCATCCTGACAGGCAACATCACTGCCTGGTTTGGGAACTGTATTGTTCAGGACCGGCGGGCCGGTGCATTCAGCCCAACGTACCACTGGAACTACTCTCCCTTCCCCGCAGGACTTATACACCAGGAGGTGTAGTAGCAGAGCCCGCAGCATCATGAAGGATCCTCACCACCCCAGCAAAGGAACGTTCCAGCTGCCGCAGTCCGGCAAGCACCTCCACAGTCACACAGCAAGGCTGAGAGACTGAGACAGAGTTTCTTCCCGCAAGCCATAAGGACTATCAACGCTGAACTCACCTGGGGCCCTCACTGAGACACTCATAGGCCCCACTGCCTTACTGTGCCGCATGTTGCAAACTGTACTGCATTCCGTATTGTTACCGTATTGCTGTGACATACTGTTGTAAAACTGTACATCTAAACACACACAACCTCTTTTGTTCACATGCCACTTTACGTCACATAACTGTATACAGGTACTGCTCACTCAATGACAGAGTTCCGTCCCTACGACCAGGTCATTAAGCAAGCTGGTCGTTAAGCGAGGACCCATCCCTTTACTGTTATTTCACGGTAAGGGGGCGTGGCGATTGCAAGCGCTAGTGTCGTGAATGCTGAGACTGCGGGAACGAGACAGACCAGTGATGCACAATGAGATGCTTGACACTGAGACGCCGCAGTATTGTAGGCAGCGTACAATACAGACTGGTCAGAGAGCTGGTCGTAAGTCCGAAGGGTCGGTAAACAGGAAGGCCGTTAAGTGAGGAGAACCTGTATACATAGTCTATTCCTCTTATTTCTATTTTGTATTCCTGTTCAGTATATTACCTTTTTACTCTTATTTTATTTACTAACTGAATTACGTTTTAGGAATCTGTTAGTTTATTACTTAGCTATTGTGTCTTTGTACTTATTGTGCATAATCACCAGGTGCATTGCATTTAACCACACACACACACACACACACACACCCCCCCCCCCGGGGTCTTCCCTGAGCCACACACACATAGGCTCCACTACCTTCTGTACTGTATCTAGCATACATATACTGTGTCACTGTTCTGGGTTGTTCGGTGTTATGGTATTGCTGCGCCGTACTGTTGTATACTGTGCTGTATTATCACACAAACACTATCTCACTTTATTCACATGGCACTTTAATGTACATATTTGTAGATACATAAGTGCCTATCCCATATACGTAAGCCTATTCCGTTTTATTTTATTCTATATATTTTTATTTTATTCTATAAGTATTCAACTTACTGCATTACGTTTTAGGAATCAGTTAGCTGGTCTAGCAGAAAGAAATTCTTAGGTAGCTACTGTGTTCTGTCTCGGACATATTGTGTGTAATCACCGGGTGCGTTGCATTACATTTCACTGCATATATGTATGAAAGTATGTATACGTATGTGGCGAATAAACCTCTAGAATCTAGAATGTTTGTGATAAACAAACATCTTGTATGTCATTTAACTACACATATGTATGATGGTATGTATATGTGACCCACTGCGTACTTTAGGGTCATTTGGCGGCTTTCGAGATTTTATTTTCCCGCATCATTTGAAAGTGGAGAATCGGAGCTTCCAAACAAGCTGTCACTTGTGCAAATCAAGCAAATATTTTAAAGCTATGATTTGTTAATGACAAGGGTTTGGCAAACTGTGTTTCTGAGATAAATCACCTTCAAAGTTTGACCCACACCAGCTTCATTCAGCTCCCACAATGCAAATGGTCGGAGGACAAACAAAGCCTCGTGGCTACTTAACATACTGCTGAATGGGCCAACCACCAACACAACTAATTTTGTTTTTAAAAAAGTTTTTATTTAACAGTAACAATATACATATTTTATAAAAGTGGAATTATTTTGGAGTTTGGACAACACAACAAAATGTAGTCTATCAATACTATGAGTCTCAGAAAATCTGAAATCTGAAAATCTGTCACCAACCGCAACGAACGTTATCACGTCATCGACCTCTTCCGTTGTCACAACAACAGACGTATAGTCGGTCTGCTCCGGTGGTTCTTGAAAATATTCCGTTTCATGGTCACATGAAGTTTGAAATCCACTGTTTGAAATGTTCTCCAAGTCCGGAGTAATATCACATTCAGCAGCGCTGTCTTTCTCCACGTCGCTGTGGGAGAACTGACTCATCACGGAAAGTGAAGTCCAGTACGCGCTGCTTACACTGACTTGGATCTATCACACTGGTCAGATTAAGGTCCCAAATATGAGTGAGAGCTTCTGCCACTCGCTTCCCATAATCCATAACTATATGGAGAAGAAAGTTTTCACAGACAAGTTAGACCGAAACACCCTCATGCTGCGCTTTAACCATCTGTTTACGGAGGTGACGTAGGTGCGTGACACGAAGGGTTTTTCTTCTTCGCCGTTTCACAACAGTGGCTCTGTGTGTGTAAATGTAGTACGATTTAAAAGGTTAAATTCTATCAAAACGATTTCACATTGTGACTTCACATCACATGGAATATGGAGGAATGATCTTCACTTGGACGCTCGCCTTCAAGGAAACCATCGATCGGCGTTATTCAGCCCTGTTCAGCGTCTCGGTAAGTGAACTATGTTTCCCCATGTAATCTAACGGGAATATTTAAATAAAAAACACTGTAAATTTCCCTGGTGTGGGACTTAAAGGTTTATTTTATCTAATCTTAAATAAACATCTAGAATCTATCATCTAGAACCATCTATGCTCCACCCCTAGGGCTCCATCATTACCCTACTCCACTGTACCCTACCCTTACCCCAACCCTTCTTCTAATCCATCCTACCTGTACAGGGAACTGATAAGGAAATCAACCCTTTTAATATATTGTCAAAGGTATGATCCTTTCATTGATATGAAGATGAAATACAAAATATATTTTCTTTCATTATTTGGCATGGCAACAGTACTAAGCAGCAGGTAGTATGTGTTGTCCTGGTTGCCATGGCAGTGCTCACCTTCAGCATCTTCTTGTTGGTAGAGTTCTTGCCACACTGGCGGCGCAGCAGCTCGCTCATGCTCTGCAGCTCACGGCCAAAGTGGATCATCCGCTCCACAGCCGCCTGGCTCCCCCCGCACAGCTGCCGCTTGGTCTGGCCCGACTCCACTTCTGGGGGAGGAGCGGAGGGTTCAGTCTACTCCACCTCCACTGGGAGGTCTTCTCACGTATCCCCATATGGGTATTTAACCATGTCTAGTCTCATATCACTACATCGATACTATATTTACTGACTTTTCCAGGTTTTTCCCCTGCTGGTGGCAACAAATGATGGTGTGGGGAGGTGTGGTTTGAGCAGCCAAACCTGTCCTGGATCTAGGTAATTAGGGACCCAGGATCAGAGTGGCGGCATATCTGTAGCTTGTTGGTTGGTAAAATCCCCATCCCCACACTCGCTCAGGAGAGGAGCCTGAGTCATGACACATGTCCATCTGCTCCTGGCTTGTTTCACCTAGCCCACTCTCTACAATAAACTGTGTGTTGTCAACCCCATCGTCTATGTCTCTGTGCCGGAGGACCCTGAAACTGCCACAGATGGATTTGATGGAAAGCGGTTCAGTGACACCAAACACCAGGTGGGACAGGCTCGGTATAGCTGTGGTGTTTAGAAAAAAAAAATTTTGTCTTCTGTGGCCGCAGGGCAGGGTACTCGGGGCTTTCCTGCAGCCGTAGGGTGTCTACAGGGCTGCGGAGTTCGGGGCTCCTTCCGCTGCTTGGAGGCGCCGCGACAAAATACCAACCTTCTACACCAGAACCAATGGGGATAAGTCATGTACACTCATTGGCGCGCACACACACACACACACACACACACACACACACACACACACACACACACACACACACACACACACACACACACACACACACACACACACACACACACACACACACACACACACACACACACACCAAGTTTGTGTATTAGATTATAGAATGATCTAATAATAAACTTCACAGCATATTTTCTGCCTCTCCAGGAATTTGCAAGGGCAATAACTATTGAAAAACTAACTGATGTCAGCAATATTTGGTCGCAACAATCACAAAGAAATCTGAAGAAGGCCTGCATCACAACCGACTGCACAACTTTCCCAGGAAGCTTCTTCGGTTATTACCCCCCAGCACCCATGTCCCAGTACCCACCCATGTCGGTGTCGGGCGGCTCTGCACGGTGTGAGGAGCCGTTCAGGAAGCCGTTGGATGACGACTCCAAGACGCCATTGGTGACGTGGTCCACCTCCATGTCCACATCATTACTACAGAAACACAATATGCTCCAGGTCCATCACACGTTCACTGCCTTAGGTCTATAGTGCCGTACAAACCACCCAGCATGCACCAGTCAATGGAATAAATAGTAAACTAGTGAACACAAGAATACATACTTCCTGTATTAAAAAAAAAAGTTAACTTTGAAGGACTGTTTCTCCTTAGAAACCGTCTAAATAATGTGTTTGCATTGTATGTAAGCTCCTCTATGCCATGTCTATTCTTGGTGACGGGGTCCACCTTTCCTGCCGACAATACAGAGATGGTTTTTCTCAAAGTTTTTCTAAGGGAAACTCTGGGTGTGAAGCGGAGTTTGCTGCAGCTGGTGAGTCAGAACCTGTTGAAGGGCGGCTGGGTCCTGGTCCCGTTGAGGCTGGTCTCGGCTGGGGAGGCGGAGCTAGGACCGGGGGGGCTGGGCTTGTGGAGGTGGGGGACGGAGTCATGGCTCTTACTGGTCGTCACTCCGTTACAGCAGCTGTTATCCATCCCTAAGAAGCAGCATTTTAATTTGGGATTGGAACCCGAAACCTTACAGAACGATTCTGTCACTTCATCTGAGGTGGAAACCAGACGGAGAATCAAGGTTTGTTACAAGGCATCATTCAAGATTCAAAAGATCTGTCACATACATATTGCACTGCACAACATGTAGTGAAATGCTTTTTTTGGCAAACTCCAGAGACTGTGTCCAGCATAGTACATAAAAAAATAAAACAAGATAAGAATAAAAAATAAGGAAATACAAAAAAGATATAAATCAAATATATATAGCATCAAAAATAAAATAAAAATATGTATAAACGTATATAATTATGTATATTGAGCAAATTTTTGTGCAATATATGCTGTGCAATGGGAACTGAAAATACTAAATATAAATGTATGCAAAGTATTACTGCAGTGAGATGAGGTCTGAACACAATATGTAATAACTTATTAGAAAATGCTGTCATTACTCTTAATTGTTGAAGACTCAGTCAAACCCAAAATTCCTGCAGCATCAAGTCCACTCCTCAAACCCAGACTTCACTCTTTACATGTAATGAACTTTGTGAGAAAAAGATCCTTATGAAATTACCTTTCAATTCACTGATTTGACCTACATGCAGCACACACTGTCACTGTGTGTGTGTGTGTGTGTGTGTGTGTGCCTTCCTGTTGACTCCACAGTGAACCGAGGGCCTGCTGGGCCCCTGCATCCCTGGTGTGTATACCTGTGAGGTGGGCCTGGCTCCGGGGCGACCCGGGGTAACTGTCCTGGGACTTGGGGCTCCGCCCCCCCAGGGAACGGACCTCGCTGTCCGTCCCATTCACCATCTCTATGAACTGCCTCACCCTGCAGGGGGGTAGTGGAATATATCAACACATCATTAAAGGAACTGGATATATCTGGGATGTAGAGTTCACTAGCATTTCAGTTACAATCAAATCCGGAATGTAGGAACAAACATAAGAATCCTGAATATTTCAGCTGCGACTGAAGCTTATTTTTCCAAATCCCACAGAGTTTTACGGCTGAAATAAATGTACATTTCTGAACGACTGTGCCTTTTGTTTTCTTCAGCTTGATCTGAGCCTGGACGTACTTGAGCATGAAGAGCAGGTCGGGGTTCCGTTCCAGGAGACTGGGGTACAGCGTCTGGGTGGTGTCAATGGCTTCCCCCATCCGACCAGACAGCACCAGCTTCTGAATCTCTGCAGGGGCAGCAGCTCCGTCAGGATAACCACACCCAGACACCAAACCCTCCACTCACATTAGCTTCTCACACACGGTCTTAGAGGCTGGTTCCTCTTGGATTTGTCAGAATTTTTTTGGGATTGTTGGGATGAGAAATGCTTGAGTTTCCAGCGGCTTTTCTCCAAACTTTCAAAGGTTTCTCTTTTTTTTCCCCCAGTACAATTGTTGGAATTGGGAAGTCAAAGGAAACATTTAGATAAAGATGTTATACATGTCCCTGTTACCTGAAGACCATTTGGATTCATCTTGTGTGTTCTAGATCCTTTGGTTTATTGAATGGTGTACATGTGAGATGTGGCGCTCCCTGTGGGTCAAACGCAACGGGAAGCACTTCCTGTGAACATTGGTGACTGTTTGTTCTTTCATGAGATGTTTAACACACACACACACACACACACACACACACACACACACACACACACACACACACACACACACACACACACACACACACACACACACACACACACACACACACACACACACTAGAACCAATCATTACTATTGTGGATATTAGGAGCATTGGTTAGAACATCTAGAACACTCTGAAGAAAACAACTTTACTGCAATGGATTTGATGACTTTAATGTTAAGACCATAATAGTCTCATATCACCATATCCATCTTATGTTGATACGCTATCCAGCAATAAAACAAGGTTGCAGTTAAAGGTTTATGTGGGACTGTGGGGGGGGCAACAGGAAGTGGTGTTGGCTGGAGGCGGGGCTTAAAGTACTCACTCTGTCTGTTCTTGATGGAGGCCAGCTCCTCGTGCACAGCCTGGTCCGTGGATTTGGCGAAGGCTTCGGCTGTGGCACAGTAGCTGTGGTGGACCAGGTAGGACGCCACCATCCTGCAGGGGGCAGCGCAGGAACAAGCCGCCAGACAAAGATCAGCGCAAAAACAAACTCCCACAGCTGTTCTCCAACATTCAGAACAAGATCACATGACGCCTTTCAGGGTCTCTGCAGTAACATCACGTGTTAAGTAGTGAAACAGCCTGTCCATCAGCCATCCTTCACCCAGAACCAGTCAGTCAGAAGGTTCTTTACTCAGACGGACTAATCCAGGAAGATCCAGGACTGAGGAGGCGGAACTTCAGCAGCTTCTGATTCATGGAAAATCAAGGAAGCCGGTTCCACTGCCACAACGGAGGTTCTGACGGAGGGTTCTGGTGGGAGCTCAGCAGGAAGGCCGGCTGTCCACGACTGGCCCAAGGTTCAGGCTCTGACAGCGGCGGGACATCTAGTCGTTCGCCGCATTCCGAGATGGCACCTCAAGTTTCCAATCGGCACAAGCCAGAGGTCCGAGCGTCAGGGTGTCGAAGAGCCTCCAGAATAAAAAACACTCTAAGCAAGAAGAAGGTTTTTACTGAAGACACTCCTCACAGGACGCATGGAGCACCCTGCCTCCATAGCCTCCTGCTCCAACCAGGCTGCTTCAGTGTGGAGGAGCTGAGCTCCACTCTCCTTCCCTCGTATACAGTTTGTAAACTTATTTTTCTCAACTAATTTGAGGTGAGCAGCGCAGAGCTTAAAGCACCGCCGGAAAGGGTGGAGCTCCATTTGTTTAATTCAATTATGGAAACGTCAGAAAATAAATAAATCAATGTTTTTGATTTATTCACACACACACACACACACACACACACACACACACACACACACACACACACACACACACACACACACACACACACACACACACACACACACACACACACACACACACACACACACACACACACACACACACTAAAGGGTGGAGGCCGGTTTTAGGGCTTGGTTGGAGGCTCTGCACCATCACTCTGCACTATACACTTCCTGCTTTAAATCCCAAGCTATTCAGGACTTTGACTGGATCAAGGCCATGACACTCGTCTGCATTTCAACCCCAATCTGTTTAGCACGATGGAAAGGAGTGAGTTGAAGTGGAGCTCACCAGGACAGACGCTACGTTCTGGTTGGAAGCTACTTGTCTTTCAATGCTATTTGGGCACCAAATAATAAAGACAAGACTTGAAATTATTTCTACAATACTGTATAGATTTAATAAGACGTTCAATTAAAATGTATGTGTGATGAACATAGCAAAGCTGTAGTTTGTGGTGTAGTGTTCAACGCAATAGCTACAAGATTGTATTACAGTACTGTACAGGGTACTTATACAGTAACATGGTAATACAACATTAGATCTGTAGAAGAAAGAAGAAACAGTAGAAACAGTCTTTAATCGTCACACGACACTCCACAACACATGCTTGCACACACACACACATGCACATGCTTGATGGTGGCCGGTGAAATGGCTCCTCTGCTTTTGACCCATCCTGGCTTGTCCTTCCTCCGGGGGCACAGCCAGGAGCAGTGGGCAGCGTACGTGGACGCGCCCGGGGACCAGGTGATAAGTGTCCATCGCTGGTCAGACCATGATGGGTGCATGTTTTTGGTGGGGGTCCTTACTGACGTGAGGTGGAGGAAACCCCATGTGAACACGGGGAGAACATGCAAACTCCACACAGAAAGGCTCCTGTTTGGGAGATAACCCGCCGGAGCACGTGCCAACAGCGCCCCAGGCGGGAATCGAACCCAGGACCTTCTTGCTGTGAGGCAGCAGTGCAATGCACTGCGCCACCGTGTATTGTACATGAACCAGTTTTAAAGACATGCACGCAGGACAATAATACTGCATTGTATCATGATCACTTTATGAGTAATACTGTACTGCGTGGCCATGTTCAATAAAGAGCGTATAAAGATGGAAGCGCCCCATACAGCAGAGCACACCAGGAACAGCATGAGCAGCACAATAAGGCTTTTAGGGAAGTGGCCTGGACACAATGTTAAATGTCCTCAGTTCAGAGTGAACTGTGTCGACGTGGGCTCTTACTTCTGTATCATGGACTGCCATTCTCCCTCCCGCTCTCCGATGGGGAAGCGGTCGATCTGGGCCTGGATCTTGGTCCTCCACTCGCGCATGTAGTCCTCGATGTCGAAGACGAAAGGGTGCTGGCCGAAGTTGGCGTCCACCACCTCCCCGGGCGTCTGGAGCCCCACTGTCGGGTACAGGTTGGGCTGCAAGACACAGCTCCAGTTCAACCAGCACCGTGATCACTGGCTACCAGTGCTTCAAACAAACTGAAACTGGCCTCAAACATGATCAACATTAAACAATAGAGTGGAAAAACAAAACCAAAAATAAAACTTTCTCCACCAGGCGCAGAACATAGAACCATAGTAAATGGAAGTAGAGGCTACTCACCGGGAGGTCTGTGAAGGCAATACCTGCAGAGCAACAGACACAGACTGAGTTAGCATGAAGGCAGCTAGCCGCCACTCAGATGCATGCGGGCCATTATGTTGTAAAGACATCATGCTATAACAGTGCTGTGTTCTATGATGTTATGATGAGCCGGAACCAGCGCATCAACATTCAGGGTCATATGCATCATTTTTATCATCATCTTTACAGGCCAGATTATTCTTATCACCAACATGTCTTATTGTAACAGAATGTGAATTGTTCATTTTCGTTCAGTGGAACTATTCTCACCTAGGCTGTGTCCGTTCTTTGTGTAGAAGCAGGTGTTGTTGATGAGGTTGACACAGCAGCCAATCACATCGCCCGTTGTAAACGTGGGTCCATAGGGCTGCCCGGTGCCAGAGGAGCAGAAGGAGTGGCCATCATCGCCGTGGTAACCATAGGAGTGTTTGTCCCAGCCTGAGGAGGTGAAAGTAAGGTGAATACACTAGGAGCAAACCAGCTGCTTGTATCCGGGGGCCCCGCAGCCTCTGATAACTAGGGCCACATGTCTGCATTACAATGTTTGGTTCAATGAGCAGATTTCCTTCTTTTATAAGAGTTCAAGGGATTTCGTGACTTTTTTTTAATCACCAGTCGATGTCAGTTCATCCGGTCGTAGAAAAGTTTCTTGTCAAACACTAATGTGACCTGCTTTCTACATGATACACACAACATGTTGCTACCATGGTCCAGAGTACTTTAGAATTCAAGTAAGAAGAAGAATGTCCTCTCAGACATACTACATATCATATCACCGCTCCATTTCCTTCCAGCACGTTGTCATGACGACGCTGTACAGAAACCTTTACTGCTGTCTTGTCCTCAATGCATTGTGGGATACGCTCGCCAGCGCAGTGTCCAGTGTGGCTAAGACTACATTCCTGATTTAGAATGTCTCACACACACACACACACACACACACACACACACACACACACACACACACACACACACACACACACACACACACACACACACACACACACACACACACACACACACACACACACACACACACACACACACCAGGAAGTCTGTTCATGTTGACGCCCTGAGCTGAGAGGCCGATCCCCATGTACCTGTGGACAGACACAGCAGCTCTTATTAACAGTACTACACATTGTTATGACAGTCCTATGCAGAGTATTCTATTACATGAGGTTATGTCATAGAGTGCTCGTGTATATTGAATTAACGGCAGCTGTGTATTAAACATAAAACTAAAGCAGATGCACGGCACAGCAGATCTACAAGCAGTAACTATTAAAGTAAAGCAATTTTTATTTACTTTAGTCTAATAATACCAATTCTAGTAATATGCTAAACAAAACCTAAGAACTTTACCCCCTTATACCTGTATAATGATGTATCAATAAAGGAATCTTTAATGATATTTGTAATATTATTATAATTATATTTTCAATAATATTTATTAAAAAGATGTCATACACAGCGATCATCCACAACATTAAACCAGTGACAGGTGAAGTGAATGACAGTGATCACCTGGTTGAAGTCGATGTGTTGAAGCAGCGTAAGGATCTGAGCCACTTTGACAAGGAGCAAATTGTGAGGCTGGACGACTGGGTCGGAGCATCTCCAAAAGCACAGGTCTTATGGGCTGTTCCCGCTATGCAGTGGTTAGTACCGACCAAAAGTGTCCAAGGAAGGACGACCGGGGAACCGGCGACAGGGTCATGGGGCCCAAGACTCATTGATGCATGTGGGAAATGAAGTCTAGCCTGTCTGGTTGGATCCCACAGCAGAACTACTGCAGCACAAAGTGTTGAAAAAGTGAATGGTGCTATGATAGAAAGGTGTAGAACACACAGTGCCTGGCAGCTTGCTGCGTATGGGAGCGCTCACAATGTCCATGCTGACCCCTGTCCACCCCTGAAAGCACCTACAATGGACATGTGAGCATCACAACTGGACCGAGGGTTCAGTCTGGTTTAGGGTCCGATCCCATGGAGCATCTGTGGGATGTGCTGGAACAACAATTTTGACCCATGGGGGCCCCACCTCCAACTTCCAGGACTTAAAAGATCTGCTGCTAACGTCTTGGTGCCAGATACCACAGGACACGTTCAGAGTCAGGTGGAGTCCATGCCTCAACCTCACAGCTGTTTTAGGGACATGGGGAGGAGCTACATAATACTAGCGTTATCAGTGGTGGTTCTAATGTTGTGGTTGATCGGTGTATGAGCACATATCATGGTCTATAGTAGGAGCTGAGAGGCAGGAGGTTAAAAAACAGGGAAAATAAGAAATATGTCTATTAAAACAGTTCTACATTAACCACTAGAACGTTTTTTGGAATGAACCCTTTGTTTGAGCAAAAAAGTCTGTAGTTCAGACATTTCAGCTTCTGTTTGCTCTGAACTCATCAGTACGACGGTGTATTGGGGCCACTAGAAAATTTTTCGCTAGAACAATATTAAGAGTAAAAAAGTCGTAAATTTACGAGAAAAAATATACGACTATAATCAGAACCATGAATTCAAATACGATATGCATGAATCTATACAAAAATACATCAATGGTAAATGGAGTGCATTTATATAGCAGCGTTCTAGCGGATCCACCCAAAACAAACGTTATGTCCGTCACGTGATAGGGACATGGGATCAAGTCCCAGAGCAGCATGGTTACAAGTTGTTCGACTCATATGCTCATGCTGGTATTAAACCTGCAGGCATGATGCACTGCCTCAACTTGTATGTCAATTTAATCTTGGATCATTTCAAAGTTTTCTCATAAATGTATTCAAAAAGAGTTCTAGTGACCCGAATACGCTGAGAGACCTTTACTCAGATTTTTCGTTTAACGTCATTTTTCTGGTTCTTACCCGTCTCGTCCCTTGCTGATGATCTTCACCTCGAAGTAGTAGACCCCGCAGGCGGCGGGGATGGGGTGCGTCGCTCGAACTGATGCTGCGTCTTTTGGGGTCTTTCCGTGACCTGGGGGTGGGGGTCAAATAGTTTGTGGTTCACTTTTTTGTATTTTCCATTCTATAATAACGCCTTTGGAGGAAACCAGTGCGCCTTTACACACACCGTAGCATCTTAGTATCAGGAGCAGTTTGCTGTGACATAGCTGCGCCCGGGGAGTGATGCCTTGCTTGGGGGCATCCGCAGGAGAGTCTAACCCTCACATGCCCTTGGAAAGCCATGTGAACGGGTTGTGTCGGGTTGGAACCCACAACCTTGTGCTTTGAGGTACAGTGCCAAGACGCTGACCCACGACCCACCCCATTTATTATCAACTACCACATGTCCACCGTGATTGGCCCTCTGGCTGAGAATGCAGCAGCTCCCACTTTGTGCCTGTTCTCTGGGGGCGGGGTCATGCAAATGAGACTCCCGAGTCCAAATGTGAGGTCACACCCGGGGCCACATGTGATTCTACACTACAGCGTTTGGGGAAATAATCCCATCAGACCTTGAACAGACGGATTAAACACAAGCAGAAAACAAAACCCTTTCACTGACAAGACACACAAATGACACTTGTTTTATACGTTGCAACGAGTTCTGATTAATATGTAGGATAGATTTTATCCGGTTCTTTAGTGAAGCACCATGAAGCGGTGTATGGTGGAGCCGGTTGGGGCCACCGGGCCGCTGGGCAGGGTGAGGCCGGAGAGATGTCTTTGGGCTTTGTTTTTAGCCTCTCGGGTGGCTAGCCGCCATGCTAACCTAGTGCCCTACCTTTGTAGTGCACCCGCAGGTTGCTCTGCGAAAGGCCGATGTAGCTGAACTTGTCCTTCGGGCTCCAGGAGCGCGGCAGCGGAGTCTCCTTCTCGCTGACGGCCGGGTAGAGCCTCCGGAGCCGCTGGCTGAGCTCCTGCTCCTGCTCGTTCAGAGCAGAGTCCCCGTGAACCACCACCGCCATGAGGAGGCCGGATGAGCCGGACATGGCTACGGAGCGGCGGCTGGTGGCGGCAAGCCGCGCCGCTGGTCCGGAGAGAGAGGCTGGTTTGTGGGCAGCGGAGCTAGCAGGCTAGGCTAGCAGGGTTCACAGTCAACTAGCGGCTAGTTAGCAGCTAGCCTAGCGAGCTAGCCTCACAGCGACACTGAGCCACCGCTGAATCAGCGGACATGAGCTGACACGAAGCCCCAGACACAGTGCTAAAGCCCGGGCAGTGGGTGTGTGACACGGGGGGAGAGCGTCTGGAGCCCGGCGGTACGAGTGCTAACTGACGGCTGGATGCGGAGCGACGGAGCCGCGGTGCGCACAGCTGCCCCTTTTGTTTGTTGTCGGAACGTTTCCTCTCCTGTGATTGGTGCAGAGCGCCTCCGCACTTCCGCATGGGATCGAACAGTGCTGCGTTAGGGATGCAACGGAAACTTGGAATTCTGAGAATCGGACCAGGAGACGCTTAATATTTTTCTGTTTTCATTAATGTTCAAATGTAAACATAGAAGCAGTATATGTACATATATACCGCTAATTTGTTTTACAATTTTCTCCCGTATCAGTAGAGGTTGGATTTAGGTTTTCTGCCTCGCATGTTGAAAAGTGAACTAAAGTTAAATGTGGAGCGCTGAGCTGCAGCACAGTAAAGAGCTTTGTTTTATCATTAGAAACGTTCATGAATATGGACGCAAATTAAATACAAATCAAATAAGGGAATTAAGTGAAAACAAATGCATATGCGTGAATATATTTATTTATATTTATATTTTACAAGCATTTAAGCATTGTGTCACAATTAAATTTTAAATGTAATGTAAAATACCATACACTTTGATTGCATTGGTTTTCATTGTGACTTGAACATTTTGTGCCAAATCAGAAGCTCAGTAAACAATAATCAGGCCTGTTGCACGTCATCCCGGTCCAGCAGGGGGCGTGGTACTGAATCACGTCATCCCGGTCCAGCAGGGGGCGTGGTACTGAACACGTCATCCCGGTCCAGCAGGGGGCGTGGTACTGAACACGTCATCCCGGTCCAGCAGGGGGCGTGGTACTGAACACGTCATCCCGGTCCAGCAGGGGGCTCGTTACCCAGGTCACTCATGTCATGTAAAAATGAAGGAAAATGTGTGAGAGTATAATCTCCCCTGGTTGAGATCCTGCGGTGCAGCTGGTGCCCATCGGGTGGCATCTGTGTTGAACGCAGCGGCAGGTTCACATCAGTCAGATGATGGTGCTGCCGCGGGCAGAGGAGCTGCTACAGATGTCCACCAAGTCGTCGAAAACCCGTTGAATCAAAAAAAGGTTTAAATGATGGTTGGTGGGTTGAGCTGCTAAGGTGGTATTGGTGATTTATTTGTGATAAAGGTAAATAACTTTATAAAGAAAATGAATATGTACTGATATTTAATCTGTAAAGAAAGTAGTAGATCCAACTTACTAAGTAAACAAAGTGTACTTATCTGTAGAATACAAATCCTCTGCATTGAGAACAACCATGAAGTCAGGCATTTTTGTGAGGTGAAATTTAAATGGGCGAGGTTTATTTAGTTTTGGCTTTCTTTTGTTCTAATACAAGATATATTTTCTGTCTCATGAGCCTTCCTTGAATGTTGTCATCAGTGTAGTAACTCCTCCTTACTCGCTCCACAATCTTCTGAACAATCTCGTCCACACCACAATCCATCATACTGTCTGCAGACACCTCCAGTGAGGAGGTGTGACAGGTGTTCCTCAACCGTTCCATCCTGGTCCAGTCTGGACGGACTGCCCTCCCCAATGTTGGAAACAAACTTTTAAACGAGTCGTACTAGATGAGAAGTGAACGGATCCTCAGTTTTTCACCTCAAATATAATCACAAACATATTTTTTGAACTGTTAAGGGAGAAATAAGAGATTGCATAGTCTACGGATCCGCCTTGGCTGTTCTAGAGTCCATGCCAGGCGGGCCGTCTGATTGGTTCAAAGTAGGATCAGCCCCGCCCCCACGCCCCAACCCTGAGCTGTGATTGGACGGTTGATTGCATTCATTATGACATAGTGAATGCATATAAATACAAATCAATAAATGTTTTTATTTCATACGGTATTTTCTGTGCTGCTCAGAAGATGATGCTGTTCATTTAAATATCCCAATGACCTTTTAACTGTTACAATTACAGAACAGTATAAAAATACAACTTTATACTTGTGTTCCAACAGAACTCAGTGTCGCCCCCTGGAGGCTGACTTCACAGTTGATGGATCGAAAAAGAGCAGATGACGCTTTTTCCTATCAAATTTGATTCAAATCCCACTGAATTTGAATTATTGAAGTTGAAGTATTTTAGAATTATTTCATCCTTCAACCCTGGAGGGTAGGGTTGTTGTTGAATACGACTTTGTCGCTGTAAAAAAAAAAAGAAAAAAAAAATATATATATATATATATATGTGTGTATACATACATATATATATGTATACATACATAACATACATATGTATGTATATATATATATATACATGCATACAAATCCAGTTGTTTTTTTTATCTTAACTAATGTGTGAGAGCAGAGTAAAAAGCACAGATGTTTGTTTTGAAATGTAGTGGAATAATCGAAAGTCTCAGAAATAAAATATACTAAAGTCGGTACAGGAATTTGAAAAATGTACTATATATGTATGTAACAGAGTACTTGTATTGAGTTACTTTCAGAATCAGAATCAGAATCTTCAAAACTCAAGGTTCAACCTGGAGCCTGAGGCCGGACCAGAACCAGGACCAGAACATGGACTTAAACCCGGTCCAGGTCCAGGTTCTGGTGCTGGTTGTGGTCCAGGTCCAGGTCCAGGTCCAGGTTCTGGTGCTGGTTCTGGTCCTGGTCCTGGTCCAGGTTCTGGTGCTGGTTCTGGTCCTGATCCAGGTCCAGGTTCAGGTTCTGGTGCTGGTTCTGTTCCTGTTCCTGGCCCAGGTCCGGGTGCAAGTCCAGGTTCTGGTTCTGGTTCTGGTTCTGGTTGTTCCATCCTTCCACTCGCTCTCTGTTGCAACGTCTTCACAAGTGATTGATTTTGGAAACTCAGAGAAAAGAACCACAATGTGGTCTATACTTCAAGGCTCAGTTTTCATAATGTTAGTTCAAGCAAAACAACCTTTTTACTCCAATGTTTAAAAGTTAGAACACAGTGGAAAATAATTCAATACTTACATCAGATTGTTCTGATTTAATCTTTCTCTCCATTATGTCATCAAAGTGTTGCCGTGGGATCTTGTTGAAATAGTTACAGAAGCAAAAGTAACTGGAGGGGAAAGGTCAAAGTCCTTCGGTGGTTTGGTACCACGCCCGTCCCTCGTCACTAGGTAGCGTGTTAGCATGTGAGCATGTTAGCGTAGCATCTGTGGTAGAGCCAGAGATATTTGTTAAAACTACTTAAAATCCACGTCCTCTGGAAGGGACTCTGGTACTTCCTGGAATTCTGTGGAATCAGTAAAGTTCCTCCGATCAACCCTGGAACCCCAGAACCCAGAACCAAAAAATGCTAGAACGCCAGAACGCCGGAAACCCTAGAACCCCAGAAGCACAAAAACGGCAGAACCCCAGAACCAAAAAACACTGGAACCCCAGAACGCTGGAACCCCAGAACCCCAGAACCCCAGAACCGAAAAACGCCGGAACCCCAGAACACCGGAACCCCAGAACGCCAGAACCCCAGCATGCCAGAACCCCAGAATGCTTGAACCCCAAAGTGTCGGAATCCCAGAACCCCAGAACCCTGGAACCCCAGAACCCCAGAACAAAAGAACCCCAGAACGCCAGAAACCCAGAACCCCAAAACACTGGAACCCTGGAACCCCAGGACTCGTCCATGCTCTGTCACGGAGGGATGCAGTCCCACAGCTCGTGGCAGAGGCACTGGCAGAAGCCGTAGACCATCACCAGGACCAGGCTGGCCGGGACCAGGCTGACCAGCAGGACCCCCAGCGTAGTGCGCTGCATGATCAGCAGGTAGACCCCCATGGGCAGGGAGCTGAAGTACAGCAGCCCCAGGACCCAGACCAGGGCCCGGGCTGAGGTCTGGCACAGCAGGGCCGCGCAGTTCCACACCGTCCACCTCTGGGTGACGGAAGCCATGGAGTCCGGGCTTGGGGCCCGCAAGGACCGAGGCGGGTAGCGACGCAGGGCGGGCGGCGGGGGGGAGGCGTGGGGTGGGGGCTCCATGATGGTGATGACCACAAAGTTGGGCGAGCCACGGATCGCAGAGTAGGTGCCGGCAAGGGAGGGGGAGGCGGGGAGGGCGGCGGGGCTGCTGCCCATCAGGGAGCTCAGCGTTCTGGGGCACAGCAGCAGCTCGGGGCCCCCCTCCAGACGGAGCTGCAGGTTCCGGTGGTTCCTGCACTGCAGGGCCAGCGCCCCCACCAGGTTGCAGTCGTCCGGCAGGCCGTTAGCAGCCTCGCCCGACAGGGCGGTGGCATAGCGGCAGAAGGGGCACACCACAGCGTTGGGGGGAGACTCCCCCAGGTCCAGGATCTTGCTCAGGCACTTGGCACAGAGCCGGTGGCAACACTGCAACACCTTGGGCCGGCGGCTGCCCAGGGTGTAGGCACAGTAGCAGATCTTACACTCCAGGTCCTCCAGGGTCCCAGCGCCCCCGTCCTCCATGGCCTGCGGCTGGACCACTATCGCACCCGAGAGGACGGGGTTAAGGACAGACTGGGGCTACGGGATCAGCGCCGGGTGGCATGGTGGCGGGGCGACGGGGACACTGAGGAATCCAGGAGCTGGTGGTCCGGTCCACATCGGGCTGAGGGGGCATGGTGGATCTGACTGCCTCTGTGGTGGAGGTCCGAGTGAAAGAGAGGGAGCGAGGGGGGGGGGGGGGGGGGGGGCGGAGGGCTGGGGTTGGGGGAAGCCACCAGTGAGTTCTGGTCCAGGGGCCGAGGGGTCCGGCCTCCAGGCCGTTGGGGCGAGTCGGGAAAAACGCCTTTTATCAACTGAACAGAAAGAGAGGGAGAGAGAGAGAGAGAGGGAGAAAGAGGGAGAGAGAGAGGGAGGGAAGGGAGCATGAGAGAGAGGGCGAGGGAGAGAACGAAAGAGAGAGGGAGAGAGAGAGAAAGATGGAGCGAGAGAGAGGGAGAGAGATAACTGTTTACACAGCAGGAGGAACAACAAAGCAGAGTCTGTACAGAACTGGAAGCTTCTCACTGTCTGATACACACACACACACACCACTTTGTTTTTTCCCAGTACAGTGTTTACAGTGTGTGTATCATACAAAGCGCTGCTCTTCAAAGCATGTCATTTACTAGAATTGTTGCCACTAATGAGCAGCTGATCATAAATACATTATTAATAATCCATCTCAAAATAAATTCACCAAAAGATAAATATAATGAATATAATACATACACACCGACCCACCCCAACATTAAACCAATGAGATATATATACAGTACACACACATACATATACACATACATATACTGTATATCTATACTGAATATATATACATACTGTTATATATTATTATTATATATATACTATTATTATTATATATACATACTGTTATATATTATTATTTGATACATATTGTTATATATTATTATATATACTATTATATATATTATATATACAACTGGGGATGGGAAGGGGATGCAGCAGCCCCATGGGACGTGACCGGGTATTCTTGTTCTGGGTGCAGACGATGCAGGCAGCGACGAAGGACCGGACATCCTGCTCCATGGTAGGCCACCAGAAACGCCTGCGGAGGAACTCGAGGGTCTTGGAGATCCCCGGGTGGCCAGTGAGGTGGGATGAATGCCCCCATTGCAGGACTTGTGACCGGACAGCCTTCAGGACAAACAGGTAAGGCCCAAAGGTAATACTTTGGGCCTGCCGGACCTGCGTCTCGATTCCCCAGCGGACCGGAATCAAGATGCGGGAGCTCTGGAGAATAGGCTCGCGGAGTTCAACCAGCTCAGGAGGGTCGAACTGTCTGGAGAAAGTGTCGGGCTTGAGGTTCTTGGCCCTGAGACAATATCACAGGATGAAGTGGAAACGATTGAAAGTGAGGGCCCATCGGGCTTGCCTGGAGTTGAGGCGTTTGGCGTCCTGAATGTATTTCAGGTTCTTGTGGTCGGTCCAGACGATAAATGGGTGTTGGGCCCCCTCCAGCCAGTGCCACCACTCCTCCAGCACCAGTTTGACTGCCAGTAGCTCTCGGTTCCCTATGTATTAGTTCCGCTCCGCTGGGGTGAGGCGACGGGTGAAGAAAGCACATGGATGGAGCTTTTTGTCGTGAGTCCTTTGGGACAGAACGGCTCCCACTCCCACATCGGAAGCATCCACCTCCACAACGAAGGGTAGGGTAGGCTCTGGTGTGGCCAAGACAGAGGCAGTGGTGAATCGCGTTTTGAGAGCTCTGAACGCCCCATCAGCCTCAGCAGTCCAGGCGAAGCGGGCTGTGGATGTCCTAGTGAGGGCGGTGAGAGGAGCAGCCACAGTACTAAAACTCAGAATGAATAGTCTGTAAAAGTTGGCAAACCCGAGGAAGCGCTGCACCTGTTTGACTGAGGTGAGCGCCTCCCGGATGTACTCCTCCATGGCTGAAGTCTCAGGGGCAGAGAGAGAGAAGAGACGTCCTCGAGGAGGGCAAGTGCCAGGCAGAAGGTCGATGGCGCAGTCATACGACCGATGGGGAGGAAGAGTGGTGGCCATTCCCTTGCTGAAGACCTCCCTCAGCTCGGCATACTTGTGGGGCACTCGTGAAAACTCGGGATGGATGGGGACTTAAATACGGATTGGAGCCAGGACACGGACAGGCACTCCTGAGTGGGCTGGGGCTTGTGAAGGAGCCGGAGCTTAGACATGGACTGGAGACTCGAGGGGGTGAGAAGACGGACTGGAACAAAGACAGGTGGTGTGGCAGGCAGGACCTCATTCGGTGAGACGCCCGGAGGCCCAATACAGATGTGGGTTGTGACGGACCAGCCATGGGTATCCCAGGACCAGTGGAAATTCAGGAGAGTGGATGAGGTGGAGCTGGATTACCTCTGAATGTTTTCCCTCCAATGACAGCCAAAGGGGGGCGGTGAGATGACACACGCTGCCGGAGCCCAGTGGTCTTCCATCCAGGGCTGTCACCGTGAGAGGAGGCTCCGGAGATGCCAGAGGGAGCTTTAGGGCTTTTGCTAGCCCCACATCCAGGAAGTTACCTGCAGCGCCGGAATCCACCATATCTTGGAGGGAGTGATGTTGATCTCCCCAGGCGAGGGAGGCAGTCAGCAAGCCCCCGGTCACCTCGAGCTCGGAAGAGAAAGTTGGCCTCGTCACAGTTCTCCCTACCCTGGACAAGAGTTGGCTTTTCCCGAGAGCTCAGGGCAGGAAGAACGGAAATGACCTGGGATCCCATAGTACAAGCAGCAGCGCTCCCTCATCTGCCTGTCACGTTCAGACCGAGAGAGACCGCTGGAGACGGGCTCGGGACAGCTCGGAGATGCTCGGGAGACGTCGTCCCCAGGAGTGCTCTGCGCACTGGTAGTGATGAAGCGGAAGAACAGCGTTCCCTTTGCCTCTCCCGGAGGCGGTTGTCCACCCGAATAGCTGTTTCGATGAGCGTGTCCAGGTCATCCTGCGCCTCCCGGGATGCCAGCTCGTCCTTGACACCCTCAATGAGACCATCCTGGAAGGACGCGATGAGTGCCTCGCTGTTCCATCCAGACGCCACTGCGAGGGTGCGGAATGTGATGCCGTAATCCGCTACGCTCTGTACCCCCTGGCGGAGCCGGAGTAGCCATGTCGACGCCTCCCTCCCACTGACTGGGTGGTCAAAAACTTGGCGCATCTCTTCGGCAAAAGCCTGGAAGCTGGAGCAGGCCGGGGTTTGCTGGTTCCAGATTGCTGTGGCCCAGGAGAGTGCTTTGCCTGTGAGTAGTGTGACAATGTATGCCACCCGTGAGCGCTGGGTGGGGAACTGTGATGGCTGGAGCTCGAAAGCCAGGGAGCATTGCGTCAAAAAGCCACGACAACCTCCTGGGTTAACGTCGTACCTCTCTGGCGCCGGCAGTCGTGGTTCGCGGTGTTATGGAGGACACGAGTCCAAGGGAGGCAGCGCTGGCGCAGGAGCCATAGGTGGAGCCTGTGCCTGGCTCTGCTGGACGGCCTGGGCGAGGGACTGCAGTTTGTCCAGCATCTTTGGAGAGCCTGCTCATGACGGCCAATCGCAGTCCCCTGGTCCGTCAGGGCCACCCGCATGCGTCCCATCTCTGGAGGCTGACTCTCTGCTGGGTCCATGTTTTGGCTCAGCCTTGCTGTTGCGTGGTATGCTGAGTGGACCCAGGTGCAGAGAACGAGGCAGAGGCAGAGATGAGGTGGCAAAAATAAAGGTTTACTTGTAACAAGCAAAGGGAAGGCACAAATAAATCGGAGATGGGACTCCAAAAAACAAACCGCCAAAAAACAATTGAACTTTTCAAAGCAAAAGAACGGACAAAAGACAAGTAAGAATTTCGTGGGCTTGGAAACGAAAGCTTTGTCAGGAGTCTAAAGAAACCCAAGGCTGAGCACGGAAGGACACAAAAGACAGGGTATAAATATGAAAGACAAAACCAGACACAGGTGAAACATATGACATAATGAGGCTGGGTAATCAGAAACAGAAACAGGTTAAACAAAGCAGCATTGATTAGGCAGTACTGGCAGCATCTAGTGGCCGATGCCGGAAGGACCCAGGCGAACCCTGACAACATCATGAGGATGGGTGGGGTTAGGGTCCGATCTGATGGAGCATCTGTAGGATGTGCTGGAACAACAAGTCTCATCCATCGGGGCCCCACCTCCACCTTGCAGGTCTTAAAGGATCTGCTGCTAATGTCTTAGTGCCAGATACCACAGGACACGTTCAGAGTCTGGTGAAGTCCATGCCTCCACCTCACAGCTGTTTTGGCGACATGAGGGGGAGCTACACAATATTACTGGTTATTAGTGGTGCTTTAATATTGTGGCTCATCCGTGTAATACAATTCATTAATCTGCAGTTAATACCCAAAGTATCTTGTTTTAAAGAGTGGTAATGAGACAGAACAGGAGTCAGCTTCCTGTGCAGACAGGAAGAACTGGGCTCAGCTTCCTGTGCAGACAGGAAGAACCCTGTGCTAAGTAAACTGAAGATTCACTTTCACCAGGATCTGAACCAGAGAGGAAGCTGAACTGTGAGAGTTACCCTGGGCCACCTTAGGCCTATATTGGTCCTTAAAGGGAAGCTGGAAGGTGGATTTCCAGGAGCTAGGCTAGCTGATCCCATCCGCAGCCCTGCATTAAGCTAACAAAGTTAGCATGACAGAACTGGTGTCGAGCTTCCTGCTAATCATAAACCCACAGGAAGTTGAACAGGAAACCAGCAGCAATAAATCCCAGCAAAATGCTGATGGTCACAGCAGTCTCTAAGTCACTAAATTTGGGCAGAGGGTTGGAGTCTTGGTGCAGTGGATGTTAAACTTTAATGAAAATGTTAATGGAACAATCATTTCCAATCAAGCCACGCTACGCTAGAAGTAATAGGAGATATTGAAACAATTAAGTTTGAATATGACGTACTGACTCTGTATTTCTAGAGCTTACCTCAGCAGGGGGTGTAGCCAATTGAGTGGTCTGTCCACAGACCATGATCGCTGACACTGATCACTTGTTACTACCACTAGGGACGCTGAAGCTAGTGGTCCGGACCAGTTAGTGAATTCCTGTGGAGTGGTCTTTGTGGTAGGTCAGTGGTCCTGGCAGTCTGTTTGTGATCCTGGTGGTCAGTCCATGGTCCTGGTGGTCCTAGGTACCAGATGTGATAGGGTCCTGCGATTGCAGATGATGTCACATATTAAGATCGGGTCTACGTCGGAAAGTGTACGGAAACCGTGGGTTGGCTGTTTAAATGAGCACATTTTGATTGTGCAATCTATGTCTAATAAAATGCATATTATTAATGTAAAAAAAACGAAATTATATATTTAATTCTGAGCTGGGGTGTGGCTGGACCCAGAGGTGGAGCCCACTGGCTCTGCAGTGACCAGCTTCTGGTCCTTGTGGTCCTTGTGTCCAGACCAGTTGCCATGGTCCATGGTCCGGACTAGTTGCTCAGTGGTCTGTCATGTGGTCTGTCCCTGGCCTGTCACGTGGTCCGTCTGTGGTCGAGACCAGCTGCTCATTGGTCTGTCACGTGGTCCATCCGTGGTCTGGACCAGTTGCTCAGTGGTTTGTCATGTGGTCCGTCCCTGGTCTGTCCGTGGTCCATCCCTGGTCCGTCATGGGGTCCATACCTGGACCGTCTATGGTCCGGACCAGTTGCTGAGTGATCTGTCACGTGGTCTGTCCCTGGTCTGTCACGTGGTCCATCCCTGGTTGGTCACAGGGTCCAACCCTGGTCTGTCCCCCGGTCCGTCCCTGGTCTGTCACGTAGTCCGTCCCTGGTCCACTCGTGGTCCGGACCAGTTGCTCGGTGGTCTCTCAAGGGATCCGTCCTTAGCCCCTCTGCGGTCCGGACCAGTTGCTCTGTGGTCTGTCACGGGGTCCATCCCTGGTCTGTCTGTGGTTTGTCCCTGGTCCGTCTGTAGTCCGGACCAGTTGCTCGGTGGTCTCTCAAGGGATCCATCCCTGGTCTGTCTGTGGTTTGTCCCTGGTCCGTCTGTAGTCCGGACCAGTTGCTCAGTGGTCTGTCACGGGGTCCATCCCTGGTCTGTCAATGGTCCGGACCAGTTGCTGAGTGGTCTGTCGTGTGGTCTGTCTCTGGTCTGTCACGTGGTCTGTCCCTGGTCCATTCGTGGTCCAGACCAGTTGCTCAGTGGTCTGTCAAGTGGTCCATCCCTGGTCTGTCACGGGTCTGTCCTTTGTCTGTCATGTGGTCCGTCCCTGGTCTGTCACGGGGTCTGTCCATGGTCTGTCACGTGATCCGTACCTGGTCCGTGTTTGGTCCGGACCAGTTGCTCACTGGTCTGTCACGTGGTCCATCCCTGGTCTGTCACATGGTCCGTCCCTGGTCTGTCACGTGGTCCTTATCTGGTCCGTCTGTGGTCCGGACCAGTTGCTCTGTGGTCTGTCACGGGGTCAATCCCTGCTCTTGGTCTCACCCGTGGTCCGTCCCTGGTCTGTCACGGGGTCAGTCCCTGGTCTGCCATGGGGTCCATACCTGGTCTGTCTGTGGTCCGGACCAGTTGCTCTGTGGTCTGTCACGGGGTCCATACCTGGTCCGTCCATGGTCTGGACCAGTTGCCCAGTGGTCTGTCATATGGTCTGTCCCTGGTCTGTCACGTGGTCCGTTCCTGGTCCGTCCATGGTCCGGACCAGTTGCCCACTGGTTTGTCATATGGTCTGTCCCTGGTCTGTCACGTGGTCCGTTCCTGGTCCATCCGTGGTCCGGACCAGTTGCTCAATGGTCGGTCAAGGGGTCGCACCTGGTCTGTCCGTGGTCCGGACCAGTTGTTCAGTTGATGCGTCAACAGGTGTTTTCATATTAAATCAACAGATGTAGTCATATTGAATCAACATATGTATTTGAATTTATGGGTGACAAACATTGTTGTTTGTTGTCAGGTGGTGGATTCTACAGCCTCAACACAAAAACTACAGTGCCGTTTGTCAAAGATGAAAGGTGGATTTTCCGAGTTCTGTGGAACGCAGCATAAAAACGGCAGAAGGTGACGTCACCATGGTGACGTCATCCACCACTGCCGCGCACACAACGCCAAGTAGCAGGTGGAGGTGATGGTGCCATGGCGAGCCTGGAGCGAACACCCACCAAGGACGCAGCCCGGAGCCTGGAACCGGGAGAGGAGCGGCCCGGGCCAGCCAGCCCCGCTGAGGAGCCCCGAAGCCAGAGCCGCATCTCAGCCCTGATGGACCGAAGGAGGCCGGGAAGCACTGCGCTGTGGGCTGCAGCCAACACGCTGTTCTGGTGAGATTCTAGTTTTTGTGATTATTAGAATAATAATACTAAATATGATTATGATTATGATTATGATTATGATTATTATTATTATTATTATGATTATTGTTATTATTATTGTTATTATTATTATTATTATTATGATGCTGATGATGATTACAACGTGTTGTGGTGAGCAGCATGACGCAGGGATATTTGACATATTATTCTCCGTTTCTACAGTATAATTAATAGTTGCATACATAACAGTGTTTCTCTGTGTCGCTGCAGTACTCATTGTATAAATATGATTTGGCTGCAGCATAGTAATATTTACATAATGTTCCATGTGTGTACTTATTACACTTATATTGTATATTTGCACCGTGTGGCTGCCCAACTGCAGTGTTTGAATAAATATTGAATAAATACTGCTGCATACTGTACATGCTGTGTACACCGTGTGTACTCCAGGCAGTACCACCATACACAGTGTGTGCTCTACGCAGTATAACTGTACACACGCAGTGTGTACTCCAGGCAGAACCACCATACACAGTGTGTACTCCACGCAGTATAACCATACAGTGTTTACTACAGTTGTTTCTCCTCCTCCAGGCAGGTGGTGCTGTGCTCTGCCCGGACCTTCAGCCTGATGGCGCTGTCCCTGGCGGGCGTGGTCGTCTTGGGGGCTGCTGGGGAGCTGCTCTCCCGGTGGAGAGGTAGATAGACGTCCATCCTCCTCTCCCTTAACGACAGAACGGCATTCCACACTTTCACTTCCTATTCTACTTTGTTCTATCTAGTTTGTCCCTAACCCTCTTGCTCATGCTCACAGTTGGATGTAGACCACGCCCCCTTTACGTTGAACAACTATCTATGGTGCATTCAAAAACCTCTGTTCTTTGAATAACATTCAAAATGCTGGGAAACTGGTGCATGTTTGAACTTCAATAAAAACACAGTAAATGTTTCTATTATTGTATGGGTATTAAACAGCATGTAAAACCCTATAAATCAAAAATAAAAACAGTCAATTTTTATATTATTTTATTGGTATCGAATAGCATGTAAACCCCTATAAATCTAAAATAAAAATGCAGTTAATGTTTCTATTATTGTATTGGTATTAAACAGCATGTAAAACCCTATGAATCTAAAATAAAAACACAGTAAATGTTTCTATTATTGTAATGGTATCAAACAGCATGTAAACCCCTATAAATCTAAAATAATAGCCCAGTAAATGTTTGTAAAATTGTATTGGTATTTACAGCATGTAAAACCCTATAAATCTAAAATAAAAACACAGTGAATGGTTGTATAATTGTATTGGTGTTAAACAGCATGTTAAACCCTATAAATCTAAAATAAAAACACAGTTATTGTTTCTATTATTGTATTGTATCAAACTGCATGTAAAATCCTATAAATCAAAAATAAAAACACAGTTAATGGTTGTATTATTGTGTTGGTATTAAAAAGCATGTAAAACCCTATAAATCTAAAATAAAAACACAGTGAATGGTTGTATTCTTGTATTTGTATTAAATGGCATGTAAAACCCTATGAATCTAAAATAAAAACACAGTGAATGGTTGTATAATTGTATTGGTATTAAACAGCATGTAAAACCCTAAACATCTAAAATAAAAACACAGTAAATTGTTGTATTATTGTATTGGTATTAAAAAGCATGTGAAACCCTAGAAATCTAAAATCAAAACACAGTCATTTATTCTATTATTGTATTGGTATCAAACAGCATGTAAACCCCTATACATCTAACGTAAAAACCCAGTAAATGTTTGTAATATTGTATTGGTATTAAAAAGCATGTAAAACCCTATAAATCTAAAATAAAAACACAGCAAATGGTTGTATTATTGAATTGGTATTAAACAGCATGTAAAACCCTATACATCGAAAATAAAAATACAGGAAATGGTTGTATTATTGTATTGGTATTAAACAGCATGGAAAACCCTATGAATCTAAAATCAAAACACAGTGAATGGTTGCATTATTGTGTTGGTATTAAACAGCATGGAAAACCCTATGAATCGAACACCCTAACCCTATGGTTGCCGTCTGCCAACCTGCAAGTTTCTCTTAAAGTGTCTTGCTCAAGGACACTTCAGTATGCTACCAGGAGGGTCGGGGATCGAATCGGCAACCTACCGCTCTATCTTCTGCCCCCAATCATATCAGCGTCAGAATCAATTCCAAGTCCTCCCGTCAGTATTTTAGTTTCTCGGTGTGGGTCTAATGGGTCCGTATTGGTGGATTCCACCACATTTCACAGAATTCCACTGGAAACCTCCAGGATTTCCTGCTTCATGTACACTTCACTTTTCATTGCTTTCTTCTTTCATCGCTGCTGTCGGACTTTAAAGCAACACTGTGTCACTCTTTTACCTTCAAATATCTTCAGAATCATTTTGATGGTACACAGACTTGTATGATGCAGAATGGCACTTCTCTCAGTCCACGGCTCTGGGAAGCGGCGCTGTAACCTAGGTGCACACTATTTTGGCTTTGTAACGTAGACTGTTTTTGAAACGTGACCGATAAGGTTCAAATTTGTCCACTAAATAAGTTTGTTTTGGACACCTGACTGAGTTTTACGACCGTGGTCTAAAAGTGCAATTACACTCAAACTGGAGGGGCGTCAAATACCAAATGCCAAAAGTTTCATCGTGCTACTTTAGGAAGCTTTATTGCTGTGTGTGTTTTTTTTTACTTTTAATCTTGGTGTTTTTGGCACCGTCATTTTCAGTGACGTCTGGTCCGACATGGCCGGAGAGAGTCCCTCGGTCCTATCCAAACGTCCCCGCATATAATCACAGAGTGCAGATTGGGCAACATTGGAGACCTGTAATACGTAGCTAACACAACTAAACTGGACACCGTGTAGTGGTGCCTGCAGCTATATTTATTATTATTTTCTTTTATTTTACTTTATTTTATTGTTTTTTTCTCATTTCCTCATTTTAAACTAAACAATGTTTTGTCTTTGCAGGGAAACCCTCCGTGCACAGCCCGACCGGAAGGTAGGTGTGTGCGGGAGCGTGCACGTGGTGTTACACATCTGTCTGTCTGTCTGTCTGACTCTGTCCCTCCCCGACCTGTCTCTCCTGGCTGGTACAGATTGTTTTCATCTGCTGTTGTCTGTCAGAGGTGCATCGCGGGTCAATTAGATCCTGGTGAGGGCGTGTGAGGGGGGCTGGTGTCAGGGCGGGGCCCTGTGGGAGGGGCCCTGTATCAGGTAGTTCGGGCTCCATCTCTACATGATCTCTGCATTGATATTTAAGCACCAGATGATGCCATGGCGACGGCAGATCCTTTTCCCAACATTCAAGAGGAAGCCATTTGAACATTTTAGCAGCAGCTGTTGTTTCCAATTGTATCATCTTCTGTTCATTGTTCTTGTTTTTATTCATTTTTGTTATTGTTTATTATCGTTATTATTATTAATATGATTATTAATATGATGATGATTATTATTATTATTATTATTCGTCTTCTTCTTATTATTATATATATATATATCTATATATATTTTTTAATTATTATATTCATGTTTTCTTTAAATAGATCTTGAATTCAGACAAAGCAAAGCACTGTAAACTTTATTTCTTTGGTCGATGGATTTCTAGGAAAGACTCAAGGAATTCTGTTTATGCCACAGTGCACGAGGGTGTGAAACCTGATGAGGGGTGTGTGTGTGTGTGTGTGTGTGTGATGTTGCCTAATTTTCTCTGAACCACTGACACAATGGTGCTGCATCAACAATGTTTGTGTCAATAGGTTCCATAAGACAGGCAGACAGGCAGACGGACGGATGGACAGACAGGCAGACAGACAGACAGGCTGGCAGACAGACAGACAGGCAGGCAGGCAGACAGACAGGCAGACAGGCAGGCGGACGGACGGACGGACAGGCAGGCAGACAGGCAGGCAGACGGACAGACGGACAGGCAGTTAGACAGACAGGCAGGCAGGCAGGCAGACAGGCAGGCAGATAGACAGACAGACAGACAGACAGGCAGGCAGGCAGACAGACAGGCAGGCAGGCAGGCAGGTCCTCTTTCCCCTTATCGTCTCATCTTTCTCAGAACTCATGTAAAGTTTCTACATCGCACTCGGTAAACACATCATCCCATGAGGAGTGAGCAGGGTGGCTTGTGAGATACGTTCATACATTTATTTGCATGTTTTTGCATTTAATTATCTTAATAGAAATTGATTTATTCTTCCATTTATATTAATTCATATTCATTTATATTCTATTCATTCCATGAAACACATCAAAGGGTTCGCGCTGAAGATATTCCATCATCCTTTTTATTTCTATATTTTACTGGTGATTATGTCATCAGGTCAGCTGAAGGGGCGTGGTCACGTTCAGCCCGCTGACCTCTTCTTGTTTTGGAACGCTCACAGCCCAATCAGGAGTGGCCTTGTGGGCCACGCCCCCCCGCTCCCCCCATGTCGAGAGCCCTGATTGGCTGTTTAGAAACAGGAAGTAGCTGAGTCATCCAGAGGTTTTAACAACATGGAGGATACATCAAGTTGAACATGTTTGTGATCATTTGAATAACAACAGTTGATAATAATAAAAGTTGAACAAGCGCTGGAGTCAGTAAGAGAAGACTGACGTCCATTTATTTATTCATCAGTCTTTTCCACATTTCCAGATGTTCTTTCAATGTCTTGGTTGGAGGCCCTACGCACGAGTCTCAGAACGCTTCAGAGCCAGTGACAGTTTCCTACCGCCATGTTGTCGCAGGTTGCGAAGTTACCACTGAAATGCTCCAATCTCCAAGTTGGATTTCCTAGAGAACGCAGGAATAGTACTTTCACTACTTCCTATAAGTTGACACACAGTGGCCGTTGCGTTGGCATACGGGGGCTATTTGGTTGCCCTCAGGTGCCCTCTTACCTCACCATCTCAGGACCCAGCGCCATGTTGTTTCTCTGTTGTCTCCACACCTCATCTGCCCACGCCCTAGTGATCCTTATGGCCACCCAGTTGGAATTTTGTGTGACCGCTCTATTTTTAGACGGGCTGGTTTGAAATACCCGAGCTGCGGCTTCATTCAAGATAAACACCGACTGCCCTGGCTCCGCGCGCAACCTCAACCTGAACCGAGTTTGGCTTCCAGAAAGAATCCACAGACAGGAACCTGATTTCCTCCAAGCTCAGACCTTGTTGTGGACGGTGAATTGTCTGGAGGATATGTCTCCTGTGGACAGCAGAGCAGGACTCAGGTAGGACCCTGCCTCCGAGGAAACGCTGCCGCCTTAGTCCTGTTTCTGTCTCTTGGTTTGACCGCTTAACAGATTATCGTCCGTTGGTTTTTAACATTTTGAAGTCTGATCGGCTGGCCAGCCACTTTGCCGTTCTACTAGTCAGCACCAGAACCAAAACCCATGAGATGGAGGTTCAACATGTTCTTCTTCTCAGGAACATCACATCACACACGCAGCTCAGACATATTTGGTGGTTTGCACTCGGAATGTAAACAGGTATTAGCTGCACCAGAGTACGATCGCTGCCAACACCTGCACCCACGCACGCGGTGGGGGCGGTAAACATATTTAGGCCCCCCCCGTCGCCGGCTGAGAGCTCGGCTGTTTGCACGGCATTCCTCGTGTTGTCGGTGTCGCTCTATATTTAACGTGCTGTCATCCGGCTGGTTAGAGGCTCAGACAGGCGGCTGCCACTCGTCCCTGTCAGTGATTACTGAGTGGGTGGAGCACCTGGATTGGATGGATCTGGACCAGGAGAAAAGATTGATGGATGGATGACTGATGATAAGTGGATGGATGGATGTGGGAGTTGAGGGAACTCAGCTACCACAATGAACATTTGGTCTAAGTCTCCTGTTGAGAGTCAAGTGATTTGAGACCTCACCTCCCACTGAAAAAAACGTTTATACCTTTATATCTTTAAACATCATATATTTGAGCGGTCTGGGTCGGGGTGTTTCTATGCAGGGATCGGTTGGATGTGGGCAGAGACCTGCCGGCGGTTGTAGCACAGAGATTTTCTTAAGGTACGTCCCTGGTTGTTTCCGTCTGGACACCTCAGCCCCCCGGTGGCTGTGAGCCGCTCGACAGGGAATCGAACCAGGCCTTCGCTCCAACGGAACTATGGTCTGGGTCTCCTTCCCGGTTCTGTCCAGTCAACATGACCAATGCCACAGTATGTCGTGTTGTATCGGCCCAGTTGTCAAGCAGCCATCAGCAGAGCACCCGGTGCTGCTGATGGCTGCTCAGCCCCTCTAAGGCCCAAACTTACCTCTTGGTCCCTTTTGTCCAGAGAAGATTACATTTTTACAAAAAAGTCTCCGGCTTGTTAAATTTCACCGACAGGAAGCAGCGGCAGTCTCAGTGTTAGGGTGTGAGTGTGTCAAATCAACCTTGTGGGGATATTTGGGTCGTACCATGTGCTCTGGCTGGGGTGCACCTGGGCTGTTCCAATTAAAGTTATTGGTTTATAGTTTCAGTTTCTGTGTTGATGTGTAAACCACTTTGTGTAATTTAACAGAATAATTATGTATTTGTTCATTGTTAAACATTATGTTTGTGAAACTTTAACTATCATTTAGAATGGTATGTACCAGTGGGCGGGGCCTAGTCCAGTGGGAGGGGCCTGGACTATATAATGCCTGGGCCTGTCTCAGAGTGTGGAGACACTGGGGGCTGCTGGGCTGTGCAGACCTGCTCCATAGCGCCCCCTATATGATATTTGATGTATATATTTTAATACTTCATTCGTTTGGATCGTTTTGTGGTTGAGGTCGACCAGAATAAATGGGTTTGCTCCGACGTCTCTGCCGTCAGTACTTTTGTAGGTACTTTCAACCCTCTGCCTGAGAGGCTGAGCTACGTGTTGCCGTAGTGATTTTCCTAGAATTCTTCATGTTGTTTTAAAACATATTTCACAGCTTGTTGTATATTAATAATGTTCAAAATGCTCCTTTCCTCAGCCCAGGCCAGCCTAGTGGACTCCAGCTAACCGAGTCTAACTGTCTAACTGTGTCTTCTCAGCTGGGAGATGATGGACTCCGTCCAGGCACCTGGTTCTGGTCCGGGTTATGCTCCTGGTTCTGTCCCCAGTTGTGGTCCCGATCCAGGTTCTGGTCCAGGCCCTGGTTCTGGTCCTGGAGCTCAGCTCAGAGTGTCCTTCAGACTCTTCCTGCAGGAGACTTCCTCATTTAAGCGGCAGAACCCAGGAAAGGTACAGCTGCTGCTCATCAAGTAGCGTCAGGTAGCGTCACGTGGCGTCATGTGGCGTCACCTCGCATCACGTAGCATCGCGTGCTGTTGCGTCATGTAGGGTCACGTGTCCACGTCTCGCATTACGTAGTGTTGCGTGCCGTCGCGCCACGTAGCGTCGCGCCACGTCGTGTCACGTGGTGGCGTGTCGCATCACATGGCGTAGTGTCGCGCCACGTAGCGTGGCGTCGTGTCACGTGGCGGCGTGTCACGTGGCGTCGCGTCGTGTCACTTGGCGTCGTGTCACATAGCGTTTTGTCACGTAGCGTCACGTGGCGTCGCGTCAGGTAGCTTCATGTCATTGCGTCAGGTCGCCTCACCTAGCATAACATTGCGTCACGTGGTGTCGCGTCACGTAGTGCCACTTGGGGTCACGTAGCCTCACGTAAATAAATAGGTTCAATAGGTCTATAGGTTCCAGTGTTGGAACCTGCTGACTTGACTTTTTATTTTAACTCATTTAGTAATGCAAAAATTACAATAAAGGAGTTACCACTCTGCTAACCACTTATCAACACCATGTACTTCATGTTTTTGACAGATGATTTGTTCAGATTTTATCGCATTATCTATTTTTGTGCAATCCCTGATGTGCAATGTGTCAAGATATCTGCAATACCCTTAGCACTCTGGTTCCTATTTATGGTGTATGGATTTTTTTTCTATATATTTTATATTGTTTATAGTGCTTACCTTGATATGCTCTCTATTTTCTGCTGTCCCGTTTTTGCTGCTGGAACAATATAAATTTCCCAGGTGTGGAACTAATAAAGGTTTATCTAATCTTAGGAACCACCTTATCAGATGGACTCCTGAATGTTTTATAGATTAACGACACAGATTAAGATGAGTCGTCACTGATTAACCCCGGTACATTGATATTGATACGCACCTTGATGCAGCACAAGGGAGTTCCTTATCTAATAATGTGCTAATCCTGCTGTTTGGGTGTAGTTCTGCCTACTGGTCTGCAGCGTGTGCTCCTTCCTGGCCGTGTTGGGTCGCTACGTTCCAGGGATTGTAATCTCCTATGTTATCGGTGAGTTCCCTGAACCTGTAATCTGATTTAATCAGATTTTATCATTTCAATGTGATCTAATCAAATTACATCTGTTCTGATCTTTTATCTAATCTGATGCAGTCGAATCGGATTTGATTCCGTCTAATTCAACCTTCAAATGTATTGAATAGATTGTAATTCCATCTAATGTAATTCAGTGTAATCTAATTTACTCTAATCAAATCAGATTCAGTGTAATCTAGTCTGACTCAGTGTAGTCTGACTCAGTGTAGTCTGACTCAGTGTAATCTAATTTGACTCAATGTAATCTGATTCAGTGTAATCTAGTCGAATCCACCCTCTGTCCTCAGCACTGGGCTTCTTCCTGTGGCCTCTTGTCTCTTCTCATGACTTTATCTTGTGGCTGAAGCCGGTTCTGCACAAGCTGGACTTCGGTGTTGGGGATTTCCTTCACAAGATCAAAGAGAACCACGGTAACATTATCAAGATAAGAAGAACATAGGGAAAGAACATACTATAACAACATACGATAAGAACACAAGTTTGCTATATACTATAGTACTGTAGTATAGTACTTTATTCATCAAGAACTGACGTCAAATAAAGACTCATATTTCGGACTAAATATGCATTTTCCTTCAGTAATTATCCTCAGGTTGATGATCATTAATATTCCCAGAATGAGATGTGAAATATTAAAGAGTTTTATTTCAAGTTGGATTCTCGAACATTGATAAGAAATATTGATTATTAGTATTGGTTGTATTGATATGGATGTTATCTGCTGCTGTTTCTTCCAGAGAGACGTCTGGTCCAGGCCGAGGCCGAGCAGCAGAGCATCGAGGCGGACCTCTCCTCCATGTTCCCCCAGGTCTGCCCTGAACCAAGCCAATCTAATCAATCAGTTAGATCAAGCCAATCTAATCAATCAGTTAGTTCTGAAAACGGCCTGAGGTGCAGCTGGTGTCATCTCCTTCAGACTGGATGGATGTTCAACTGGGTCCAAGCTCCCCCAGTCTAGATTGAAGAGTTTCTTTGTTTCCTCCTCCTCACAACCTGGTAGGTTTCAGCCCTTTCTCCAGCTGGATGCTCCATCCCTCCATCAGGAGGAGGAGGGAGGAGGGATTTCAGACAAAGCAGCATGATGCTACACCACAATCTACATTTGGTTTTATTGCTAAATTCCCTGTTTTCTGGTGTTTTTTTCATTGCTGCACTTTAGTGTTGTTGCTGGTGTTAAACCCAAATGGGAGACCCCTGGGTCTCCTCCCAGTTGTCCCAGTACACCTCCAGAGGGAGGCCAGGAGGGGGCGTCCTCTCCAGATGAACAACCCAACTGTCTCCTCTCATTGGAGGAGCAGTGGTCTCTAACGGTGCACAGCAGCGCCCCCTGTAGGCCAGACACCCATAGTACCGCCAGAACCCCAGGAGCATGCGCTCAGAAGTCTACAAAACATGAGCTCCCAGGGATCTGTGAGATCCTCTACCGCCGTTCCCATGGCGACCCTCACTTCCTGTTTGGGCTTCCCAGATCTGTCCAGTAGGCTCTCCCGTCTGTTTGTTGTGGAACCATAAGGCAGCGGCCTGACATAGCTTCATCAGGCGGTGCCATCCGAGCGCTGTGCGCCACAAGACCCTTGCCTGTAAGCTTCTCCCTGATCCGGACCAGGTTTTCCCAGGTTCTCCCAGGTTCTCTGATCTTGTCTGTTGGGGGCTCTTTTGAAGCGTTATTTGTCTGGACCCTCATCTGAGTGGTGAATTTACCATGTCTGGTCGCTAGAGAGCAGAACCCCCAGATCACAAGCGTAACAAATCAGTACCTGGCCCCAATGCACAATTGACGAACCACATTTACATTTACATTTACATTTAGTCATTTAGCAGACGCTTTTATCCAAAGCGACTTACAAGGGAGAATAACATTCAGCTACATTGCGACAGAGATTAGTGTAATAACAACATTGGTGTAACAATAAATACTGCAAGGTGGTGCTAAGTAATTGTAGATTAGGACAGGAGGTACTCACTGAAGAGCTGGGTCTTCAGGTGCTTCTTAAAGACAGAGGGAGGTCCCCGCTCTGGTCATTTTTGGCAGCTCGTTCCACCAACGTGGAACTACAAATGAGAATAGCCTGGATTGCCGTGGCTGTATGGCCGGCAGAGCCAGGCGACGCTCATTTGACGAGCGCAGCATCCGGGGGGCAACATGTGCTCTTACAAGAGCATTTAAGTAGGCGGGAGCATTCCCAGCAATCACTCTGTAGGCCAGCATAAGAGACTTGAACTTGATGCGGGCGGCTACAGGTAACCAGTGGAGCTCGATGAGCAGCGGAGTGACATGTGCCCTCTTTGGCTGGTTGAACACCAGTCGTGCCGCCGCATTCTGTATCTGTGAACCAGGCCCATCCCCCCCTCCCGACAACAAGAAATAGATCCAAGGCTGTGCATACGAATATGAATACACCCCTGAGTATCAGGGGCGGACTGGGACGTAAAATCCACCTGAGCATTTCATGGCCACAGCAGGGGGGCATTTCTCTGTGAATGGGGGAAGGGCATGAACCATTGGTTCGCCGGCGGGCGTGGTAATCCCGGTGGCCGGTCCGCCCCCGTCTCTGACTTTGCCCGGCCGTTCGGGAAATCTCATGCTTTTTGTGTTTTATCAACATGGCACAACACCCGGTTTTCACCATGATGGCCCACGCTCACGGCCCCTTGGAGCTCTAGGCCCCAACGCCACCGTATTGGCTGCATCTTTTGAAATTATGCCTTGGCCCCAAATTCACTGGGGAACACAAACCTTTCACCACATTAAGGGTACGATTCCAGGAGAAGGGGCTGGGACATGGGACCTTATTTGGAGTTCCACCTTCCCTGCCCACAGGCTGCCAAACAACACACTACAACACAACACACTACAACAAAACACACTACAACACACTACAACACAACACACTACAACACAACACACTACAACACAACACACTACAACACACTACAACACACTACAACACACTACAACACACTACACTACTGTACAACACAATACAACACACCACAATATAATACAACACAACACACTACAACACAATACAATACTATACAATACAATACGACACAATTTTTTTCACAAACACAGTACAAGGTGTAAATATCCTTTGTGTGCAAGCACTTTCCAAGAGAGTATATTTGACGATGGAAGGTTGACACAGAGGGGTTTTCAAGTGGGCATCCTCCTTCCTTAACGTTTCATTGATGAGCCCATGACGCCTCTGGAGGGCTCAACAGTGACTTCTGGCGTCCCAGAAGCATCCCCCTCTGTGTCACCCTGGCCTGCTACTCGGGGCCCAGCAGGGGTCTTGCCTATTCATCCAAAGCCATTGGCTGCTTCTCTCTGCTAGCTCTGACACAGCTTTGATGGCTAGGCGCCGGCTCTGGCCTCTGATTCCCAGGTCTTTGAGCAATCTGGTGGTAGATGTTGCCACGAACCCTCTGCACCCCACTTCCACCGGGCGGACTTCAGATTTTGTGCTTCAGCAGCTAACTCGGCATAGCGTAGATGTTTTCACTCATAAGCCTCGTCCACTGACTCCCAGGGTATGGTAAGCTCGATGATGAAGACCTTCCTGAGAGAAGGGGACCAGAGTACCACGTCAGGCCTTAGGGTGGTGGTTGCAATCTCTGGAGGAAATACAATTTGGGTTAGGGTTAGGTAAATACAATTTGGTGGCGTACTTCCTCCACCACCATTTTCCTCCGTTCTGGAGCTGTGGCTCTGTTCCAAGCTGGGCGGTTAGTTGTTAACCCAAGGCTTCCTCTTCCTTGCTGAACATTAGGAGGCTGCTCGGATACTGTTGGGATTGGGTCATCTCCGATGAAGAATTTAAGGTCAGAAAGCACTCCCTTCATGATGGAAATGCTGCGTGACTTGGATGGTTTTACCTTCATGCGGGCCCAGCTGATGTTCTCTTCCAGTTTTCCGAGCAGTCTCCTGGTGCATTGGGCAGTGGTGGTCAGAGTAGTAATGTCATCCATGTAAGCTCTAGGAGGGGGGAGGCGCAGGTCCGAGTTAAGCCGTTGTCCGCCCACCACCCATCTTGAGGCTCGGCTAATGACCTCCATTGCCATTGTGAAGGCCAGGGGTGAGATGGTGCATCCCGCCATGATGCCAACTTCCAGGCATTGCCAGGAAGTGGTGAACTCAGGGGTGGTAAAGCAGAACTGCAGATCCTGGAAATAGGATTTAACCAGTGCTGTGATGGTGTCTGGGATATGGAAGAAGCTGAAGGCAGCCCACAGGAGTTCGTGGGGCACTGACCCAAAGGCATTGGTGAAGTCCAGAAACACTACGTGAAGGTCCCTTTTCTCCACCTTTGCCAATTGGATCTGGTGCCAGATAATGCTGGAATGTTCTAAACACCCAGAGAACCCTGATATTCCTGCCTTCTGTACAGATGTATCAATGTACTTATTCCTTTGCGGGTATTCGGACATCCTCTGAGCTATGACACTGAAAAAGACTTTACCCTCTACGCAGGGAGATTGGTCGAAATTGGCTGATGTTCACTGCCTCCTTCTTCTTTGGGATCAGGACCCCTCCTGCTCTACGCCACACTTTGGGTATACTCCTCCTCTGCCATGCTGTTCTCATGAGCCTCCAGAGAAACCTTAGGACATCTGGTGCGTTCTTATACACCTTGTATGGAACTCCATTTGGCCCTGGGGCTGATGCTGTTCATGCCTGTCGGACTGCATTTTCCACCTTTTTCCAAGTTGGAGGGCCAGTCTCGATCTGTTCTGGTGGTTCAATTGGTGGAATGTAAGGTGGAATGGTCTGCTGTTCGTGCCACCTTGGGTCAGAGGGTGTTGTCTTCAAGTGATCCTCCAGGTCTTTCTTTGTTGTTTTTAGAGCTCCATTTTTCTCCCTTGTGAAGAGACTTTTTAGGATCTTGAAGGGGTCTTTATAGAACTGTGTTCTCGTTTGTTCTTTCTTGCTTCTGTATTACCGTAGGTTCTCTGCTCTGCAGAGAGATGCCAAGTGGGTTTTAATATCAGCTTGAAGCACGCTGATACCTTCCTTTTCCACCTCAGAGCCTTTTTTCCCTGTTTCCTAAGTTGTCTCTTTTCTTGGATGAGGTGCTTGATCTCCTGTTGCCTCCTGGGAGTTGGTGCAGTTGGAGCCCTTTTCCCACCTTTCCCTTCTTGTACTCCAAAGCGTTCTGCCCTTTATTGGTAGATGATTCTCTCCAACTTCTTCTCCACTGTGCCTTTAAGTTGCTCCAGGGTCAAGGTCAAGTCGGTGTTGACGTTTTCCCACAGTTTCTTGTGAGCAGCACAATACAGGCCACTACAATACAATACGACACAACACAACACAATACAACACAACACAATACGACACAATACAACACAATACAATACAACACAACAATAAAACACAATACACACAACACGATACAACACAACATGAGACAACATATTACAACACGATACAATACAACACGACAATACAACATAATAAAACACGATACAACACAATGCAACATTACAATACAATACAACACAACATGATATAATACAACACAACAATAAAACACAATACACACAACGATACACACAACATAATACAACACGATACAACACGACAATACTACACAATACAATACAACACGACACGATACAACACAACACGATACAACACAACACGATACAACACAAAACAACATGACACAACAATACAACTCAATTCAATACATGACAATAGAACACAATACAACACGACACACTACAACACAATTCAATACAACATGACACGACAATACAACACAATTCAATACAACATGATACAATAGAATACAACACGATACAATACAACACGACACAACAATGTGACAAATAATCTCTTAAACTTGAACTTGAAACGTGAACTTGAACAATACAATACGACACAATACAACACAATACGACACAATACAATACGACACAATGCAACATGACAACACAATACAACACGATACAATACAACAATAAAACACAATACAGACAACACAATACAATACAACACGACAATACAACATAATACAACACAATACAATTCAACACAATGCAACATTACAACACAATACAATACAACACAATACAACATAATACAACACGATACAATACAACACGACAATACAACACGATACAACACAACATGATACAATACAACATGACACGTCAATACAACACAATTCAATAAAACATGATGCAATAGAATACAACACGATACAACACGACACAATACAACGCAAAACAACATGACACGACAATACAACACAATTCAATACAACACGATACAATACAACACGACACAAAAATGTGAAAAATAATCTCTTAAACTTGAACTTGAAACTTGAACTCGAACAATACAACATGACATGACAACACAACACAATACAATAGAACATGACACAACAATACAACAAAATACAACACAATACAACCTAATATAATACAACCCAACACAATACAACAAAATTCAACACAATACAACATGACACGACAATACAACACAATACAATACAATCTAATATAATACAACACAACGCAATACAACAAAATATAACACAATACTATACAATACAATACAACACGATACAAAACAATACAATACAACACAATACAACATGACACGACAATACAACACGATACAACACAACAAAATACAACACAATTCAAAACAATACAACACAATACGACATGACATGACAATACAACACGATATGACATGACATAATACAATACGACAATACAACACAATACATGACATTACAACACAACACAATACAATACAACACAATACAATACGACAATACAACACTATACAACACAACAAAATACAATACAACTCAATGCAACATGATACGATACAACATGATACAACACAACAAAATACAACATGATACAACACAATACAACATGACACGACAATACAACACAATACAATAAAATACAACACAATACAATACAACACGATACAATACAATACAACACAATACAACACGACACAACACAATACAATACAACATGATACGATACAATAGAACACAAAACAATACAATACAATACAATACAATACAACACGATACGACACAATACAACACGACACGACAATACAAACACAATTCAATACAACATGATTCAACACAACACGATACGACATGACACAATACAACACGGTACAACACAACACGTTACAACACAATACAATACGACGATACAACACAACAAAATACAACATGACACAATACAACACAATTCAATACAACATGACACAATACAACACAATTCAATACAACATGACACGACAATACAACACAATTCAATACAACATGATACAATAGAATACAACACGATACAACACATACAACACAATACAACATGACACAATACAACGCAAAACAACATGACACGACAATACAACACAATCTCTTAAACTTGAACTTGAAACTTGAACTTGAACAATACAATACGACACAATACAACACAAAACGACACAATACAATATGACACAATGCAACATGACAACACAATACAATACAAAACAACACAATACAATACAACACAACAATAAAACACAATACACACAACACGATACAACATAATACAACACGATACAATACAACACGACAATACAACATAATACAACACGATACAATACAGCACAACACGATATAATACAACACTACAATAAAACACAATACACACAATACGATACACACAACATGAGACAACATAATACAACACGATACAATACAACACGACAATACAATACAACACGATACAATACAACACAATTCAATACAACATGACACGACAATACAACAAAATACAACACAATACAATACAACATGACACGACAATACAACACAATTCAATAGAATACAACACAATACAACCTAATACAAAACAACACAATACAACACGACACAATACAACACAATTCAATACAACACGATACAATACAACACGACACAACAATGTGACAAATAATCTCTTAAACTTGAACTTGAAACTTGAACTTGAACAATACAACATGACACGACAACACAATACAATACAACACAATACAACATAATACAACACGATACAATACAACACGACGATACAACACGATACAACACAACACGATACAACACAATACAACACAAAAGAACATGAAACAACAACACAACAAAATACAACACAATACAACACGACACAATACAACACAATTCAATACAACGCAAAACAACATGACACGACAATACAACACAATTCAATACAACACGATACAATACAACACGACACAACAATGTGACAAATAATCTCTTAAACTTGAACTTGAAACTTGAACTTGAACAATACAACATGACACGACAACACAATACAATACAACACAATACAACATAATACAACACGATACAATACAACACGACGATACAACACGATACAACACAACACGATACAACACAATACAACACAAAAGAACATGAAACAACAACACAACAAAATACAACACAATACAACCTAATATAATACAACCCAACACAATACAACAAAATACAACACAATACAACATGACACGACAATACAACACAATACAATACAATCTAATACAATACAATACAACACAATACAACATGACACGTCAATACAACACAATTCAATAAAACATGATACAATAGAGTACAACACGATACAACACAATACAACACGACACAATACAACGCAAAACAACATGACACGACAATACAACACAATTCAATACAACACGATACAATACAACACGACACAAAAATGTGACAAATAATCTCTTAAACTTGAACTTGAAACTTGAACTCGAATAATACAACATGACACGACAACACAACACAATACAATACAATAGAACATGACACGACAATACAACAAAATACAACACAATACAACCTAATATAATACAACCCAACACAATACAACAAAATACAACACAATACAACATGACACGACAATACAACACAATACAATACAATCTAATATAATACAACACAACACAATACAACAAAATATAACACAATACAATACGATACCATACAATACAACACAATACAACATGACACGACAATACAACACGATACAACACAACAAAATACAACCCAATTCAAAACAATACAACACAATACAACACAACACAATACAACACAATACAATACAACATGACACGACAATACAACACAATTCAATACAATATGATACAATAGAATACAACACAATACAACCTAATACAACACAACACAATACAACACGACACAATACAACACAATTCAATACAACATGACACGACAATACAACACAATTCAATACAACATGATACAATAGAATACAACACGATACAACACAATACAACACGACACAATACAACGCAAAACAACATGACACGACAATACAACACATTTCAATATAACACGATACAATACAACACGACACAACAATGTGACAAATAATCTCTTAAACTTGAACTTGAAACTTGAACTCGAACAATACAACATGACACGACAACACAACACAATACAATACAATAGAACATGACACGACAATACAACAAAATACAACACAATACAACCTAATATAATACAACCCAACACAATACAACAAAATACAACACAATACAACATGACACGACAATACAATACAATCTAACATGACACGACAATACAACACGATACAACACAACAAAATTCAACCCAATTCAAAACAATACAACACAATACAACATGACATGACAATACAATACAACACAATACAATACAACACAATACAATACGACAATACAACACGATACAACACAACAAAATACAATACAATTCAATACAACATGATACGATACAACATGATACAACACAACAAAATACAACATGATACAACACAATACAATACAACATGACACGACAATACAACACAATTCAATACACCACAATACAACATGACACGACAATACAACACAATACAATAAAATACAATACAACACAATACAATACAACACGATACAATAAAATACAACACGATACAACACACCACGACACAACACAATACAATACAACATGATACGATACAATAGAACACAAAACAATACAATACAATACAACACAACACGATACGACACAATACAACACGACACGACAATACAAACACAATTCAATACAACATGATATAACACAACACAATTCAACACAACACGATACGACATGACACAATACAACACGGTACAACACAACACGATACAACACAATACAATACGACAATACAACACGATACAACACAACAAAATACAACATGACACAATACAACACAATTCAATACAACATGACACGACAATACAACACAATTTAATACAACATGATACAATAGAATACAACACGATACAACACAATACAACATGACACAATACAACGCAAAACAACATGACACGACAATACAACACAATCTCTTAAACTTGAACTTGAAACTTGAACTTGAACAATACAATACGACACAATACAATACGACACAATGCAACATGACAACACAATACAATACAACACAACAATAAAACACAATACACACAACACGATACAACACAACATGAGACAACATAATACAACACGATACAATACAACACGACAATACAACACAATACAACACGATACAATACAACACAATACAACACGATACAATACAACACGACAATACAACACAATACAACACGATACAATACAACACGATACAACACAATGCGATACAACACAAAACAACATGACACAACAATACAACACAATTCAATACAACATGACACAATAGAATACAACACAATACAACACAATACAACAACACAATACAACACAATACAACACAATTCAATACAACACAACACAATACAACAAAATACAACACAATACAATACAACATGACACGACAATACAACACGATACAACACAACAAAATACAACACAATACAATACGATACATGATCCAACACAACAATATACAACATGATACAACACAATATAATACAATGATACAACATGATACAATACAACACGATACAAAACAATACAATAAAACACAACACAATTCAACATGACACGACGATACAATACAACACAACACAATACGACACAACACAATACAACACGATACAATACAACACAATACAACACGATACAATACAACACGATACAATACAACACGATACAATACAACACGATACAACACAATACAACACAAAACAACATGACACAACAATACAACACAATTCAATACAACATGACACAATAGAATACAATACACCACAATACAACATGACACGACAATACAATACAATACACCACAATACAACATGACACGACAATACAATAAAATACAATACAACACAATACAACACGATACAATACAATACAACACAATACGATACCACACAACACAATACAATACCACAATACAACACGACACAACACAATACAATACAACATGATATGATACAATACAACACAATACAATACAACACAACACGATACGACACAATACAATACGACAATACAACACGATACAACACAACAAAATACAACACAATACAATACAATACAACATGATACGATACAACACGATACAACACAACACAACAACACAATACAATACAACATGATACGATACAATAGAACACAAAACAATACAATACAACACAATACAATACAACATAACACGATACGACAGAATACAACACAATTCAACACAACACAATACAACACAACAAAATACAACACAATACAACACAATATAATACAATGATACAACATGATACAATACAACACGATACAAAACAATACAATAAAACACAACACAATTCAACATGACACGACGATACAATACAACACAATACGACACAACACAATACAATACGACAAAATACAACAAGATACAACACAACAAGATACAACACAACACAATACAATACAACACGATACAAAACAATACAACACAACACAACATGACACGACAATACAATACAATACAATACACCACAATACAACATGACACGACAATACAATAAAATACAATAAAATACAATACAACACGGTACAACGCGATAAAACACTATACAATACAATACAACACAATACGATACGACACAACACAATACAATACCACAATACAACACGATACAACACAACACGACACAACACAATACAATACAACATGATATGATACAATACAACACAATACAATACAATACAACACAACACGATACAACACAATACAATACGACAATACAACACGATACAACACAACAAAATACAAAACAATACAATACAATACAACATGATACGATACAACACAACACAACAACACAATGCAATACAACATGATAAGATACAATAGAACACAAAACAATACAATACAACACAATACAATACAACACAACACGATACGACAGAATACAATACGACAATACAACACGATACAACACAACAAAATACAACAAAATACAACACAACACAACACGACATGACATGACATGACATGACAATACAACACAATACAATACGCCAACACAACAAGATACAACACAACAAGATACAACACAACACAATACAATACAACACGATACAAAACAATACAACACAACACAATACAACATGACACGACAATACAACACGATACGACACAGTACAATACAATACGACAATACAACACGATACAACACAACAAAATACAACACAATACAATACAACACGATACAATACAACACGATACAACACAATACAACATGATACAACACCATACAATACGACACAATACAACACAATACAATACAATACAATACGATACAATACAACACGATACGATACAAACAATGTTGTTGTTACACAGAAACACAGTAACATACAAAGAGTTTTGTCTTCACTCGCAGCAGCTCGTCGCTGCTTTCTGGAGGATTTGCAGAAAGTATTCACATCTGTTTTACTGCAGTGATCTTGGAGCAGATTTGAACAATGCTGTTCAGCCTGTTTCTATCTGTTACTGGCTGTGCAACCAGCAGCTACAAGAAAACCTCAGGATAAAAGTACAGGAGGGCAGGACTGACCGAGAAGGAATTCAGTTTGTGGAGAAGGTCAATTCTCTGTTGCCTCTGTTGCGTTGTCATGGTCTGATGCTGAACCTCAGCGCCATGTCGTCAGAGCACTTGACCACGCCCTCCTTGACCACGGCCCCTATTGACCATGCCCTCCCGAGTATTCCTGCATCCACAGTGCACCTAAGACATGGAACGGCCCGATCCCACCTGTTGTTTTGTCCATTTCAATGCTGGGAATGGGTGAAGTTTCCCGTTAGCCACCTTGCGGTCCTTCCTCTGATCCACTGCCGCTTCCACTGTGGCTCTGACGTCCTTTGCTCCTTCCTCAGCTCGACTCCTCCGCCTGCAGGGAGATGGCGCTGTCCGACACCGAGGCTTCCGACGTCACATGGACGGACAACGGGACGTTCAACCTGTCAGAGGGACACACGCCGGGGACGGACAACTCAGAAGGTGCTGCGGTTATTCCGACAGAACACCACTTGTTTGGGGCCGGGTGTGCTTGTGCTTCTTTTACTTGAAGTGAACTGGGCCGCGGGCAGGGTTGTGGGTTCAATTCCCTGTGTGATCACCGTTCTGTCCTTTCCCTCCAGACCTCGACAGGGAGGAGGCCTTCTCCAGCGGCCTCCCAGAATTCCCTTCGCTGGACAACGGTGTCGGCACCAACGGAGACGACGACGACGACGACCTCAGCATCGGTCTCCCCGCCAGCCCCCCTCGTCCTAAGGAGCGCCCGCCCCGCCCCCCTCGGGAGGCAGGCGACGTCCTGGACCTGGACCTGGTCCACAGCATCGCCAGCAACGCCATCGCGGCCGCCGTAACGGCTGCCGTGCGGGATAGGATAGAGGCAGCTGTGCTGTCCGGACTCCCAGAATGCACCGCTCCGCTGCCCCAGGACCAGGACAAGGATTCTGACAGCGAGGCAGAGGACTTTGAGCTGCTGGACCAGTCCGAGCTGGAGCAGTTGGAGGGAGAACTGGGACTGGGAGAGAAGAAGAGGAAGAAGGAGGAGGTGAAAGCGGAAGTCCAGTCCTCCTTCCTCTCCAAGCTGCTGGGACGCCACTGAGAGGGGGAGCAGGGTCCTGAGGTCGCCATGGCAACAGAACGCAGGTTCCACCTGAACTGTAGAAGTTGGAGATCCTTTAGAGGCAACAGAGGAACCTTCTCCACGGATCTGAACCTTCTGCGGTTTCACCATCACTCACACCGTGATGGTTCGTAAACCATCGGCTTCAAGTCTGGCTTGATCTGTTGACCTGTGACAACTTGGAATCTGCCCAAAACTCTTAAAAAATGTAGATTTGGTTTTTCACGAATCCTGCCGTCTTATTCCTCTCTTCATGGAAACAGGTTTCTGAGTCGTTTAACCACATCTTTTATATTTTATATTCTACATATATATATATATATATTTTTTTTTTTGTGAAACCGTCATGTTGAGGTACATTCATCGCAGTCTCATTCAAAGACAAACACATGAAGTCACATGTGGATAAAAAAAAACACATTAACAGGATATAATATATTATTCTACTTCCTGTCACAGGGTGGTCCGCAGCAGCATCTCCCTTTAGAGTCACAGTCAATCAACCGTCACAATATTGGAACTGATTAATTGTCGTACAAATACTTGCAAGTAACAATTTAATTGTTGTTTTGTGTTAATTTATGCCAATAGTGTAATCTAACGGTTTAATACTACACATTCTATTCATGACATCCAGACATTCTTCTCATGGTGGTTTCAAATTCCTTTGATGTTTGAATGGAAATGTGATTTCAAATCAAAATGATTAATCAGTGACATCCAGTCGACTGTACTTCCTCCAACAGGCCACTTACAGTCGCTCTGTGCCCGTTAGATTCGCACTGTGCCTGTTACAGTCTCACTGTGCCTGTTACAGTCTCGCTGTGCCCGTAACTGTCGCACTGTGCCAGTTACAGTCACACTGTGCCAGTTACAGTCGCACTGTGCCTGTTACAGTCTCGCTGTGCCCGTAACTGTCGCACTGTGCCCGTAACTGTCGCACTGTGCCAGTTACAGTCGCACTGTGCCCGTTACGGTTGCTCTTTGCTGTTACAGTCGCACTGTGCCCGTTTCAGTCGTACTGTGCCGGGTAACTGTCGCACTGTGCCCGTTACGGTTGCTCTTTGCTGTTACAGTCTCGCTGTGCCCGTAACTGTCGCACTGTGCCAGTTACAGTCGCACTGTGCCCGTTACGGTTGCTCTTTGCTGTTATAGTCGCACTGTGCCATTACAGTCGCACTGTGCCGGGTAACTGTCGCATTGTGCCTGTTACAGTCGCACTGTGCCCGCTGTGCCTGTTATGGTCGCACTGGGCCCGTTACAGTTGCACTGTCCCGTTACAGTCGCACTGTGCCCGTTACAGTCGCACTGTGCTGGTTAGTCGCAGTGTGCCAGTTACAGTCGTACTGTGCCAGTTACAGTCGCACTGTGCCGTTACGGTCACTCTTTGCTGTTACAGGCGCACTGTGCCCGTTACAGGCGCACTGTGCCCCTTACAGTCTCACTGTGCCCATTACAGTTGCACTGTGCCCGTTACAGTTGCACTGTGCCCGTTAGTCGCACTGTGCCAGTTTAGGTTGCACTGTGCCCGTTACAGTCGCACTGTGCCCGTTACAGTCGCACTGTGCCAGTTAGAGTCGCACTGTGTCGTTAGGGTCGCACTGTGTCGTTAGGGTCGCACTGTGCCAGTTACAGTCGCATTGTGCCCGTTACAGTCGCACTGTGCCCGTTACAGTGGCACTGTGCCCGTTACAGTCGCACTGTGCCGTTACAATCGCACTGTGCCAGTTACAGTCGCACTGTGCCCGTTACAGTCGCACTGTGCCCGTTACAGTCGCTCTGTGCCCGTTACAGTCGTACTGTGCCAGTTACAGTCGCACTGTGCCTGTTACAGTCGCACTGTGCCAGTTACAGTCACACTGTGCCGTTGCGGTCGCTCTTTGCTCTTACGGTTGCACTGTGCCCGTAACAGTCTCAGAGCGTCCTCTGACCTGGTTTCTATCACTTTGTCGTTGTTAGACCAGTTTGTTTATTTTACTGTCACGTCCGTTTGATATCACCTCTTTGTGACTTGGATGAACTTTGATGAAGATGGAAAATGAAGGAGCAGTTTCCCTCTGGTGATAATCCTGTCATATGTCACTTGGAGCTTCAACAAGATGCGTTGGTTAAATCGTCTGATAATATACAATAATAATACAACACTGCTTCCTGATGAGCAGATACTCTAAAGAATGTATTTCACTGTCCTCCATGTAACTGCCTTACAGTGAAACATCTACTCTACTGATTGAACCAAAATGTAGTTGTTTGTAACTCAAGAATGTCAATAAAAGATTTAACGATGTTGTGGCTCCGGTGCTTCAGGCTGTGTTGTGTGAGCAGAATAATACCAGTTCATGAGCAATTTGTGGAAACAATGAGCAGTGGAGCGGAAAACATGTGGATGAAACACAGATATAGGATAGAAGCAAAACCTACACACATTCATCATTTTGTCCCGATTCTATTCATTTTTGATCTTTACTCGGATGCTGCCACAATGGAAACTCATCTAACGATCACGTTTCATTATGCTCAATTGTTATCAATAGTAATTGTTATAATTATTACCGGAAAACTGTAGATATGGATCTATATAAAACTATTCTGAATATATTTACTACATTGTACACAGTACTGTGTGTACTATGTCATGTTTGTACTGTGTATTGTGTCGTGTACTGTGTCGTGTGTACTGTGTTGTGTGTCGTGTGTACTGTGTCGTAGTTGTGCCGTGTACTGTGTTGTGTGTGTACTGTGTCCTGTTTGTCGTGCACGTCTACACAGTAAGTTCTAAACTGAACATAACTAACCTCATTCCTACCTAACTAACGAACTGAAACTAATGGATTCCTAAAACGTAATGCAGTAAGTGAATATAATAATATAAATAAAATAAAATAAGACTCAAAAAGGTAATACTTGAGTGGGGGTACAAAATAGAAATAAAGGCAATAGACTTATGTATATGGGAAAGGCTATTTTGTATATACAGATATGTGCATTAAAGTTTATGTGAATAAAGTGAGTATGGAGATATATAGTACAGTATACAACAGTACTACACAGCAATACAGTAACATCCTTATGACTTGATGTAGAAACTCCGTCTCAGTCTCTCTGTTCTCGCTGTGTGGCTGTGGAGGCGCTCGCTCACAGCTGGAACAGTCTGTTCTTGGGGTGGTGAGGATCCTTCATGATGCTGCAGCTCTGATACTACACCTCCTGGAGGTGCAGTAGCAGAAGTGCACAAGTCCTGCAGGGAGGGGAGGGTAGTTCCACTGGTACGTTGGGCTGAACGCACCACCCTCTGCAGGGCCCGCCTGTCCTAATCAGTCCAGTTCTTAAAGCAGGCAGTGATGTTGCCTGTCATGCTGAGCAGTCCAGTTCCCAAAGCAGGCAGTGATGCTGCCTGGATGCTCTCCACTGCTCCACAGTAGAAGGACTTGAGGATCCTCACCGAGACCCTGAATTTCCTCAGCTGCCTGAGGTGGTAAAGACGCTGCCTCGCCTTCCTCACAGGAGTGTCTGTTTGTGAAGTCCATGTTAAGTCCTCTGTGATGTGGACTCCCAGGTATTTGAAGCTGCTCACCCTGTGGACAGAAGTCTCATTAATCACCAATGGCGCGTATATCCTCGGTTGTAATCCCCTCCTAAAGTCCACAATCAGCTCCTTAGTTTTGCTGACGTTCAGGTGGAGGCTGTTGTCCTGGCACCAGAGTGACAGGTCAGCCACCTCCTCATGGTTTACCTTCTCGTCGTCGTTGGTGATCAGGCCACCACCACGACGGTGTCGTCAGCAAACTTGATGATGGTGTTGGAGCTGGACCTGGCCACACAGTCATGTGTGTACAGGGAGCACAGTTGGGGGCTGAGGACGCAGCCCTGGGGGGATCCTGTGTTCAGAATGAGGGAGCTGGACATGTGCCTTCCTACCCTAACCCCACTCTAACCACCTGGGACCTGGCTGTGAGGAAGTCCAGGATCCAGGCACACAGCGGAGTGCTCAGTCCTAGCTCAGTCCTAGCATCATGCTCGGACACAGAGTGCGCGCCCATCCTCGTGGCTGGGGAGGAGCTGCTCTTGTAGTTAGTAATAGTCCACCCCCCCTGGCACAAGCATCTGGTGTCCCGTAGCTCCACCGTGTCCCTGTACATCCGTTTAGCATCCTTCACCACCCTCCGCAGATTGTACGACCCTGCTTTGTCATTGTCCATGTTTCCGGATACAAGACCGTCGTTGTAAGTGGCCGTATGAACATTCAGAGCGCTTTCAGAACCAGAAACCGTGGGTCGATAAATCGATCCACGGTTTCTGGTTCTGAAATATCCAAACTTTCACCGTGGGAAAGTTGAATTGAAATTAAATCACACCCATGAGTCACACCCATCTACACTTGTATCAGGAAATATTGATCAAACTTTACAAACACTGGTGTTACATTGAGAACATAAATATAATATAAATCCACGGTTTGTCCCTGAGTCGTCGTAAAAATCCAAAATTTTTAACTTGTGCTACATTGCACAGAATCCGGAATACTGTAATATATACACGACTTATCTGGACCCTGTGTATTGCTGCATGTATATTTATTATTATTATTATTATTATTATTATTATTATTGTTGTCACTGTTTTTATTCAGATCTTTATTATTATCATTATTCTCCTTGGCATTTTTTGGGCTAAAAGTGTCTGGAACATGACAATCGCTGAACCCACGGACATGTTTGAACCGGGATGTCTCAGATATCTGGGGGTTCAATTTTCATCCAAGTGGGAGGGGGGGGTAAGCGGGAACTATAATGGAACTCATCTACTTACATAAACATTGGACTAACAGCGCTCTCCTACAATGCATTCATCACCTGACGGTCAGTGAGTTCCAGTATACAGTCACCTTCTCCATCCCCTACTCCTGCAGCCCACTCAGCTCTACTGAACAGAACTGATATGCCTTCCACTACAAACTATACAACCATTCCTGCTAGGTCCATTGCTAGTACCTTATATACAACGTTTAAAGTGTGCTGCAGCTGCTTCACATTTGATAGGGTTCCTCTACAATCCCATACCCCCTTATGGCACACATCAGAGTTTAACCCAGCCTCCATATTTAATCCACATACTTTAAAAAATATAAAAGGTCTAAGTCTTATTCATCTGAATATAAGAAGTCTGCTTCAACATCAAAAATTGGATCATCTCAAGATTCCGGTTTCTCAAATGGACCCTGACATACTGGTGCTGACTGAAACTTGGCGAAAGAAACATCAGCAATTCTGAGCTTTCTTTAAATGAATATAATTTGTTTAGAATAGACAGATGTGCAAGAGGAGGTGGGTGGCCATTTTTATTAAATCATGTCTTTCTGCTACAGTTATCAATAAGGTCACTGTACAGAAAGGTTTTGAATTTCTTGCTCCGAAGATCAATTTAGGGCCTAATAATTCAGTTGTCGTGGTTGGGATTTATAGACCTCCCTCTGTTGAATCTGTCGACATTGATAAATTGGCAGATCTTATCTCTCAATATAGTAATTCAGAGATAAATGTTTTGGGGGATTTTAATTTCAATTGGTTGACCAATGTGTCCGACTATTGGAGAGAGGTGTGTGGTCATCTCAACGTAACCCAAATGATGACTAACCCTACCAGGCCTCATATCAAGTCAACTTTAATTGATCTGATCTTATCCAATAGGAGTGATACAAGTGTTGATTCTGGTGTCTTTGACCTGAATAAGTGAGCACTGCCCCACAGCCTGCATGAGGATACGCCTCTAAAGAAGGTTCAACCGCCAGTCGATTTTAATAAGCAGTCCTTCTTACATGATCTTTTTCAGTGATATTTCAAATACATTAAAAATCCCGGACGTTCATCTAGCACCAGATCATTTTATAAGCACCTTCAACTCAGTGGTTAACAAAACTCCCTCCTTTAAAAAGCAAAGAACTAAAGATAGGTCCAGTCCCTGGTTCAGCTCTTGAGGTGTCTGGAATGTTTGGAGTGAAGAAGGGCACTGGGTTCCCAAGAGAGAGCCCATAGTATAGTATAATTACTAACATATGTTGGTTCTATTATGTTGCTTCTATTGTTACACAGAGAACGTCAACATTAGAGTGTCTATTTGGGGCCCCTGTGAGAAGGGAAGTGGAAGGGGCCCCTGTGTGAAGAGAATGGGAATATACTTAGATTTATGTCAAGACAGGCGCTGAACTGTGACCTATGTATTGGAACCAGATGTGTTATGTTATGTCTGTACAGGTATAAAAGACAGTCTCTTGCTTCATTCGAGAGAGAATGCATTTGGCTGCCTTGCTCTTCCAGACATCCATGGCAAGTCTGGTTTGATGATGTTCTTCCTCATAATAAACGTATTATTATAATCAAGTCAGCGTCAGCGGAGATTCCTTCTTCATCAGCACATCATCGACAACAAAGAAACAACACTCTGAACTACCATCCTCGTTCAAATTAAATATTGATTCCTTGACACCACTGGGACATTTTAGAAATGTGCCTCCAAACCTCACTGTTTTACAATGTCATGGTTTTAACGAAGATTCAAGAGGTTATTTGTCACATAGATATACATACGTTCATACATATATGCAGTGAAATTTCATGACACCTGGTGATTACGCACAATAAGCTCTATAAGCTCTAAAAACACTAAAAAATACTAAAATGTGCGTAATCGACACAAGGTGCTCGCACAGGCGCCTGCAAGGTGATGTTTGTGTTCTTATTGCCTTCTTGACTTATTTTATTTTTTATTTTTGTTATTTGTGTTATTTCACTCTCATCTTACTTATATATCTAATATGCGCTCATATATCTCACTTATATATCTTATATATCTCACTTATATAGCTTATATATCTCACTTATATAAGTGAGATACTTATAGCTCATTTATATCTTATATATATCTCAATTATATAGCTTATATATCTTATATATACGTATATATCTCACCTATATATCTTACATACACTTTTATAGTCTATCTCACTTATATATGCTTATATATCTCACTTATATATCTTATATACGCTCATATTTCTCACTTAAATATTTGATATACGCTCATATATATCACTTATATATCTTATATGTGTCATATATCTCACACCCATATACTGTATCTTATATATCTTATATATCTCACACCCATATACTGTATCTTATATATCTCACTTATATCTTATTTATTACATTTTTTTACATTTTAGTCATTTTAGCAGACGCTTTTATCCAAAGCGACTTACAACTGTTCAAACACCGACGGACGCAGCCATCAGGAGCAATTAGGGGTTAAGTGTCTTGCTCAAGGACACTACAGCATGCTAGCAGGAGGAGCCTGGGATCCAACCAGCAACCTTTAGATCACTAGACCACCAGCTCTACCGCCTGAGATACCATCCCCCATTTATGGTTATATATCTCACTTATATATCTTATATACTCTTATATACTGTATCTCACTTATACATCTTCTATATGCTTATATATCTCATTTATATATCTTAGACATGCTCATTTATCTCACTAATATATCTTATATATCTTATATATGCTCATATTTCTCACTTAAATATCTTTTATATGCTCATATATCTCACTTATGTATCCTATATATCTTATATATATCTCACTTATATACGCTCATATACTTGACTTATATATCATATATACGCTTATATATCTCACTTACAGTATATATCTTATATTCGCTTATATATTTCACTTATATATCTTATACACGCTTATATATCTCACTTATATATCTTATATATGCTGATATATGTCAGTTATTATCTTATATATGCTTATATATCTCACTTATTTCTTATATACGGTTATAACAGATCCACGGATGACGCGGTCTCCCAGGTACTACACACCACGCTCAAGCACCTGGATGGCCAGAAGGGGGCCTATGTGAGATTGCTGTTCACCGATTATAGTTCAGCTTTCAACACCATAGTCCCCACCAGACTGGCTGTCAAGCTGCAGGAGCCAGGACTGAATACTCCGCTGTGGGCCTGGATCCTGGACTTCCTCGCAGCCAGGTCCCAGGTGGTTAGGGTGGGAAGGCACATGTCAGGCACATGTGTAGTTCCAGTGGTACATTCAGCTGAACGTACCACTGGAACTACCCTCCCCTCCCTGCAGGACTTATACACCAGGAGGTGTAGTAGCAGAGCTTCAACATCATGAAGGATCCTCACCACCCCAACAACGGACTGTTCCAGCTGCTGCAGTCGAGCAAGAGCCTCCACAGCCACACAGCGAGAACAGAGACTGAGACAGAGTTTTTTCCCTCAAGCCATCAGAACTGTCAACGCTGAACTCACCAGGGGTCCTCACTGAGCCACACACATAGGCCCCACTACCTTACTGTACTGTATGTAGCATAGTGTACCGCATACTGTGTCACTGTTCTGGGTTGTTCGGTGTTACCGTATTGCTGCGCCATACTGTTGTATACTGTGCTGTACATCTCACAAACACTACCTCACTTTATTCACATGCCACTTTAATGCACATATCTGTATATACATAAATAGCCTATCCCATATACATAAGCCTATTCCCTTTATCTATTTTATTTTATTTTATTCTATATGTTTTTATTTTATTCTCTAGTATTCAACTTACTGCATTACGTTTTAGGAATCAGTTAGTTGGTCAAGTAGAAATTCTTAGGTAGCTATTGTGTTCAGACTAGAACATATTGTGTGTACTCATGTATGTGACGAATAAACCTCTTGAATCTTGAATCTTGAATATATCTCATCCAATCTATAAACTCAATCTACTGGCTTGGAGGCTAAATACATCATGATCATTTCCATCCGCTCTTCTTCTTCTCGCTCCATCAGGACACAGTACAAACTGTGTACCTTTCCAAAGGTATTTTGCAGCGTCATGTTTTGATGGTTCCCAGTCACTGCTGCACATGCGCATTGAGAGCTGGCTCCAATCAAACCGCATCATACCTTCAAGTTCAGCAGCCACACCACAATGTTGTGCTCAGGGTTCCAGTTTGAGGACTTAGACCATAAAGGAATAGAAATATGGATAGTCATATGACCAGATAATGGTGATGGTCTGTTCAAACATGTTTCAGATCTTTGGAGATGAGCTCATAATGGAAAGGTGACGTGATAGTGAATCGTTGCAACGTGTAGTCGATGGTTTCCCTCCATGCATCCCTTCAATTCAATCTCAACTCCTTCGAGGTCCATTGGATTATCCAGCACGGTCATCAAGTCTCCACCCAAAATGATGGAACAATTTGGAAATGTAGATAAGCGGTGAAGTAGTAGTCGCCTTCCTAATCTGTCAATGTAAGCATTATTCTCTGTTTGTGAGCTGAAACCATAAAGATTGACTATGATGTAGTTATCGTTTGAAACTTCAAGTACAAGGTTTATGAAAATGTCTTTGTCCGAGCGTTCTGACCCATGACACCATGAGACAGGCGTTAAAACAGGAATTTTCGTGTGACTTGAACGCAGCATGACGTTGTTTTCGTCAGAGTTCAGCAGTCAACCGGAAGTCAGCATCCTCAACGTGTCAGGCAGCAGCACATTCTCTACGTTTTGGGAGAAACGTCACATACGAGGTAGATAAATGCATAACTCGTCACCGATGCCAGAAATGTTTGATGGATATTTAACAAGTATTTAATCTACCGGAAGTGTCCTTCGAAGCCGAAGAGAAAAAGCGTCAGTTTCCTGTTAGCATGTGGCTAGTTAGCGTTAGCATTAGCACAGTAGCATCACATGTTGATTTTACATTTACATTACATTTAGTCATTTAGCAGACGCTTTTATCCAAAGCGACTTACAAGGTTAAACCAATAAACAACACGACACTACAATATGTCTGCATCAGGTCAAAGTAAATAAATGCAATAAAATCATTTGGTTAGTTCAACTGTTTTAAATATGACAGGAAGCAGCACTGTTTATTATGGCTTATTATTATGGCTCATGTTATGGAAATATCAATTCAGTAGTAGTAGTAGTAGTAGTAGTGGTGGTGTGGTGGTGTAGTAGTAGATGTGTTTGGTGTAGTAGTGTAATGGTGTTGTAGTAGTGTTGTGGTGGTGGTGGTGGTGTAGACCCTCAGTTGTAGTAAAGGTTGGATGAATGGAGGCTTTGCTTTCCCTTCTCCCTATTTTAGGTGTGACCAGTAGAGCGTGCAGCTTCCAGGTCCAGAGCGTTTCCTCCCTCCAACACGGCGGCCATGTCGTCCTACACCTGCATCAGCTGCCGCGTCTCCTTCTCGGACAGCGGCGTGCAGCGTGCGCACTACCGCTCCGACTGGCACCGCTACAACCTGAAACGCAAGGTGGCAGACATGCCGCCCGTCACCGCAGACAACTTCCAGGAGCGCGTCCTGGCTCAGCGGGCTGCTGCAGAGCAGCAGCAGCTGAGTGGCAGTGCCGTGCAGAGCTGCGCCACCTGCTGCAAGAGGTTCTCCAGCCCCAGCACCTTCCAGAACCACCTGCAGTCCCACAAGCACCAGCAGGCGGAGAAGAGGGCGCTGCAAGATGCCCAGAGGAAGGTGGAGAAGCTGAACCAGAAGAACCTGGAGAAGGGGCTGGGGGAAGAGAAGGTGGACCACGACGCCCGCAACCAGGCCCTGCAGCAGGCCCTGAGGCAGCAGCGGAAACTGGAGCGGGGCCCGGCGGGGGCCACGGGCTGGGCCACGGGCGGGGCTGTGGGCGAGGCCGCAAAGCAGCGACTGGAGAAGCCCCCCCGCCTACTGTGGTTCGAAGAACAGGCCAGGAGGATGGAGAAGGAGGAGGAAATGCCTGCAGAAGAAGGTAGGACCTGAAGTTCTTACTAGAGTTTGCGTTAGAAAAACTGGTGCCGGTCCACGTGTCCTGGGTAGGTCTAAATAAATAATAAAGTTTGTGGTGTTGTCCGTCTTCGTCGTCATATTTTACACAATAATTATTTAGCGTCTGCATTGGATCGGAACTTAAATAACCCCAAAAAACTACGGATGTTTGTGTCCCAACGATACTTAATCTTTTTGTTTCCACTCAGTTGTAGACGCTCTGTCTCCGCTCCGTGTGTTTACTGTGTTTACAAACACCACCTGTCCACGAGGGAGGGGGCGGGGCTTAGTTCTAAATCCACAAAAGTGATTGGTCAGAGGTGAAGCTTTCAGCTCAGCTTTTGATTGTCCAAACTGATTGGTTTCCTGTTGCAACTTGCCGAGCGCGGAAATGAACAGATCTGCAGATTTTTTTTTAATTAAATGATCCAGAACTAATTGACATTGTGCTTGGAAGGAATTATTTTCACCGGAGCGATTCAAATATGTCAGACTTCAACAGATTTTCCCAGTCAAAAACCGGCAATGACCGGATAACAGAAACGCTGTTCTTACACAGGTCTGTCTTGTCTGTCTGACTTCCTTGAAACATAAGCAGTGTCAACTCTTGGCAGCCATCTTGGAAGTGATCGCCGATCTGACTTACTGTTGTTTATTGTTAATGGAGACATTTTAGTTGCTCTTTCATTTTCACACAAATAACGGCAACAACACAAGTCTGTTGGTTCCTTATGTTCACCCAGTGCACTGACACACCAGCCGAGATCTGTTTCCTAAGTGACCACGATAATAAGTGATGTTTATTCTCTTAGAAGAGTGGGAGGATGTCCACGAAGGAGAAGATGATGAGGATGAGGAGGAGGAGGAGGAGGACATGGGTGATGGAGATGAGCCCCGCCATGCCCCACTCCCCGGCTCCCTACCTGTGTCGCGCTGCCTTTTCTGCCCGCAGCGCTCGCGCTCGCTGTTCCGCAACGTGGCACACATGACCCGCGCACACGGCTTCTTCATCCCAGACCTGGAGTACCTGGTCGACTTGGAGGGCCTGGTCCGCCACCTGGGTGAGCCCAACTCAGTCTGTACATGAAACAAACATAATACAGGGATAAAAAAATGATAAATGGATGGATGGATGAATGAAGAAAAACATTATATATATATATATATATATATATATATACACACACACACACACACAGTACTGCTTGAAAGTTTGTGAACCCTCCAGACATGGTCACTGTTTTTGTAAAAAACATAACCTTATTATAACCGTATAACCGTAACAAAATTACCTTATTATACATACATCCAAATCCCAATTTGTAACGCACACCTTCCAAATAATGGACACACACACAAGATTCAAGATTCAAGATTTTTTATTTGTCACATACATATACATACTTCCATACATATATGCAGTGAAATGTAATGCAACGCACCCGGTGATAGCACACAATAAGTCCTAGGAAAAAATAAAAAATAAAATAAAAAGTAGAAAATTCCTTTCTAATAGACCGACTAACTGACTCCTAAAACGTAATACAGTAAGTGGAATACGTATAGAATAAGATAAAAATATATGGAATAAAATACAATAAAAATGAATTGAAATAAGATGGAATAGATAGAAGGAATATGCCTATGTATATACAGATATGTGCATTTAAAGTGGCACGTGAATTAAAGTGGCATGTGAATGTGAATAGAGTGAGGTAGTGTTTGGGACGATACAGCACAGTATACAACAGTACGGCGCAGCAATACGGCATCACGAACAACCCTGAACAGTGACACAGTATGCGGTACAGTATGCTACATACAGTACAGTAGGTAGTGGAGCCTAGTGCATGGCTCAGTTAGGACCCCTGGTGAGGTCAGCGTTGACAGTTCTAATGGCTTGAGGGAAGAAACTCCGTCTCAGTCTCTCTGTTCTCGCTGTGTGACTGCGGAGGCGCTTGCCTGACCGCAGCAGCTGAAACAGTCCGTTGTTGAGTGATGAGGATCCTTCATGATCCTACGGGCTCTGCTGCTACACCTCCTGGTGTATAACTCCTGCAAGGGGGGGAGGGTAGTTCCAGTGGTACGTTCAGCTGAACGCACCACCCTCTGCAGGGCCCGCCTGTTCTGGGCAGTACAGTTCCCAAACCAGGCAGTGATGTTGCCTGTCAGGATGCTCTCCACTGCTCCAGAGTAGAAGGACTTGAGGATCCTCACCGAGACTCGGAATTTCCTCAGCTGCCTGAGGTGGTAGAGACGCTGCCTCGCCTTTCTCACCAGAGTGTCTGTGTGAACAGTCCATGTTAAGTCCTCTGTGATGTGGACTCCCAGATATCTGAAGCTGCTCACCCTATCGACAGAAGTCCCATTAATCCACAAGGGCGCGTGCGTCCTCGATTGTGATCCACGCCTAAAGTCCACAATCAGCTCCTTGGTTTTGCTGACGTTCAGGTGGAGGCTGTTGTCCTGGCACCAGAGTGACATGTCAGCCACCTCCTCGCGGTAGGCCTTCTCATCGCAGTCAGGCCCACGACCACGGTGTCGTCAGCAAACTTGATGATGGTGTTGGAGCTGGACCTGGCCACACAGTCGTGTGTGTACAGGGAGTACAGTAGGGGGCTGAGGACGCAGCCCTGGGGGGATCCTGTATTCAGGGTGAGGGAGCTTGACATGTACTTCCCCACCTTGACCACCTGGGGGCGGCCTGTGAGGAAGTCCAGGATCCAGGTGCACAGCGGACCATTCAATCCGAGCTCCATCAGCTTGACAGCCAGTCTGGTGGGAACTATGGTGTTGAAAGCTGAACTATAATCGATGAACAGCATTCTCACATAGGCCCCCTTCTGGCCATCCAGGTGCGTGAGCGTGGTGTGCAGTACCTGGGAGACCGCGTCATCCGTGGATCTGTTCTGCCGGTACGCGAACTGCAACGGGTCCAAGGTGCGGGGGAGGGAGGCGCAGATATAATCCTTAATCAGCCTCTCGAAACACTTCATGACCACCGAGGTGAGGGCCACCGGACGGTAGTCATTCAGGCAGGTTGGAGAGGCCATCTTCGGGACAGGAACGACGGTGGACCTCTTGAAGCAGGACGGGACCACTGATTCAGCCAGGGAGATGTTGAATATTGTGGTGAACACCGGAGCTAGCTGGTTAGCACAGGTCTTCAGTACTCGCCCAGATATGCCGTCTGGGCCCGCAGCTTTCCTGGTGTTCACCCGCATCAAAGCCCTCCTGACCTCGTGCACGGACACACACTTCCCTCGTCATCACCAGATCCCGCGCGATCAGAGGCCTGTAAACAGGAAGCAGCGAGATCGCGGCGTGATCTGATTTCCCGAAAGCAGGGAGCGACACGGGCTTGTATCCGTTCTTGTAAGGAGTGTAACAATGGTCCAGAGTTCTGTCTCCCCTGGTGGCACACGTCATGTGTTGGTGGAAATTCGGCAGAACTTTTTTCAGGTTGGCCCTGTTAAAGTCCCCAGTCACCACCACAGCCGCGTCGGGATGTCTGTTCTGAAATCCGCACAACACATCGTGCAGAACCGACAGAGCTGCGTCGGTGTCCGCTTGCGGTGGGATATAAACGGCTGTAATGATGACCGTGCTGAATTCCCGGGGGAGATAAAATGGACGGCATAGTATGGTCAGCTGTTCCAGGTTCGGCGAGCAGGAGTGGGAGAGGAATTTGGTGTTGTTGGCGTTACACCAGCGGTTGTTTACCATTAGGCAGACGCCTCCACCTTTGGATTTCCCCGACTCTCCCGTTCTGTCGCCGCGGAACACGGAGAAGGCCTCGGCTGGACGTATGGCTTCATCCGGCACCAGTTCAGGTTCAGCCATGTTTCCGTCAGGCAGAGGACGCAACAGTTCCTCGTGTCTCGCTGGAATTGAATCCTCGCTTGAAGTTCATCCATCTTGTTCTCCAGGGACTGGACGTTAGCAAGAAGGATGCTTGGCAGAGGTGGACGGTAAGGTTGCGTCCTCATTCTGACCCGAATGCCGCCGCGTTTACCTCGGTGCTTCCTCCGTGGGCCGGCTCGTGGAACAGCGACTCCATCTTTGTTGTTGTAGTTGTTGCGAGTGTTCCCGCGTAGGATTTCCGCCGGCCACTCTGCTCCCACGGATAAAAAGTCCCAAAGTTGTTCGTTTAGGGAAAGTTTTATATCCATGAGTGCATCGCGGTCGTATGAGTTAATTGTTGTTGTTTTTCTGGCGAACATTGTGATAAAAAAAGGAAAAAAATACTAAAGGGTAAGAAAGTAACCGGAGCGCCGGCGCAGGCGACCGCTAGGGGCGGCGCCACTATCGCTTGATAGAGATATATTTTCAGTATTTAATTCAACAAAGGTGGTTTATTTCATGAAAACTGAAAATTTAACATGTGTAAAAGTATGTGAAGCCTTTTATTAGTAGCTTGTGGCCTTTCGCAGTCATTACTTCAACCAAACGTCTTCTGTCTTTTTCTCACATCTGCTTATGGGGATTTTTGCCCACTCCTCCTTGCAGAACTCAGCCAGTTGAGAGACGTTGGAGGGACATCTGGTATGTACCAACTTCTTCAGGTCTCGCCACAACATTTCAGTTGGATTAAGGTCCGGACTTTGACTGGGCCAATCCAGAGTACAAATCTTCCTTCTCTGAAGCCTTTCCTTTGTAGTTTTGCTGGACCGTTTGGGTCATTGTCTTGTTGCAATCCATTTTCGTCCCAGCTTCAACTCCCTGATGGCAGGAGATTCTGGTCAAGAATTTGTTGATACGCCTGAGAATACATGGTTCCTTGGATAATATGGAGTCGTCCAGGTCCAGAAGCAGAAAAGCAGCCCCAGACCTTCACTTTTCCACCACCATGCTTCACTGTTGGAGGAGGTTCTTTTCTTCATATGCAGTGTTGGATTTTCTCCAAACATGGTGGTTTTGATTGTGACCAAATAATTCCATTTTGGACTCGTCTGTCCAGAGAATGGACTTCCAGAAGGCCTCTGGTTTGTCCAAGTGCTCTCTGGCAAAGTTGAAACGGGCAGCTTTGTTCTTTTTTGAGAGAAGAGGCTTCCTTCTAGCAACCCTCCCATGAATGTCATGGCTATTCAATTTTCGTCTGATTGTAGACACATGCACATTTGTCCCAGATGCTACCAGAGAGGTCTGCAACTCTCTAGAGGTGAGGTGTGGGTTGGCCTTTACCTGATTTATTATTCTTCTGGTGCTTCTGGGTGATAGTTTTGATGGGCGTCCACTTCTAGGCAGAGTTGCTGTCATGTTGAAGGCCTTCCATTTGTAAATGATTTGTCTCACAGTGGATGGATGGAGCTGGAATCTTTTGGAGATGGTCTTATAGCCCTCCCCAGACCGATGGGCTGTCACTACCCTCTTCTTCATGTCCTCGGATGTCTCCTTTACTCTCGGCATTGTTGATTTGTATGGGACCACAGTGGTTTGGTTGGTTTCCTCTCACTTTTAATAAGTGCAGGCCAAACCCTTTCCCAAGGATGTCTCATTTCATTGGTCTGCTTAAATGATTAATGAAGCACCCAAATGTGTTTGACCTGAGTCTGTTACCTGCTTGACTTAACCAATGCAGCTGGGGGTTCATTTACTTCTGCATATACACTTATTCCATGTTTCATGTAGTTTTTGGGCTACTTAAACAAGTCACACTAAACAAGTACATGCAATTGATAATCATATATCTGACATTTCATACATAAAAACTGGTGATGATAAAATAAAATCATGGTAAAACAACAGAAACATCTAAACTGCTCAAGGGGTTCACATACTTTCAAGCAGCACTATATATATATATATAAATATATTTTTATCTTTTTATAATGGTGCGAAAGTGGTGGTAGTCTACACGTTTCTAAAAAGTCAGTTAAACTGAGTGACTTCCACCTCATGGAGCCTGTTCCAGCTTAGCCTGGTGTAAAAAGTATTAGAACTGTGTGTGTGTGTGTGTGTGTGTGTGTGTATAAAAAATTATAACTGTGCTTATGATGGTTAGTACTACTAGTTGTCACCCATGGGCCACACCAGAAGCAACACATCAGCGTTGCAAAGCGCTTCACATAGGCTGCTGTGTCAGTATGGAAGGGCACAGTGAGCAGAAGCGTCAGTGTTGTTAAAACCTCATGCGAGGCTCCTAAAGCCGCCGTCTTTGTTTTATGCCTCAGCTCGATTTTTCCAAGCACAAAGCGTAAACTGAAGTATAGATTCCCAAAGAGCTCCTTTCAAAAGATGTATTTAGTGAAAGTATTGAGTTTCCAAGCTTGGTCTGCATCAAGCACATATATAAAACCACAGATGCGCCGTCCTAACGAGGATTACTTTTTCACCACAACAAATGAAACCTGATTTATTTCAAATCAATAATATAAAATATTATCATTGCAGCATGGAAACTTACATCAGGCCCAGAAATAGACTTTAGATGTAACTTCCCACCTGAAAGGTTGTTCTGGATTTCCCGTTATATTTCAGTTGTGTTTGCGTTATTTCAGTCAGGCACCTGGCCAGGCAGCTCAGGCCGTCTCGGGGTCCTCGTGACCGTCAAGCTCTGTATGAATCTGTGCATACAAACAATGAGCGATGAAGTCAGGAACTAATCCAACTACGTTTATAAACAAACAGACTGCAAATGCCAATGAAATGAAAAGCAAAGATTGACTTGAACCCATTTGAGCTTGATACGTTTCACAGTTTGTACTTTTGTTTGTTTGATGTGGTTGAAAGTCAGCAGAGCGCGGCTTTGTCGACGCAATAAACATGGACCAGGTGTGAACCCACCAATCGACAAAATTATGCTTTTGCGACGGTGACACGTCGCTCGCGGTGTGACCCAGGGGTCACTTAAGTGTGAAACTTGAGCTTGTTGTGATGAGCACAGTGACACCTCCTGCTGGGGCTGATGGATGTGTGCAGCCTTGCAACTTTGATCTTGCAACAAAAGCGCTCATTTCCATGGTTTATTTATTTGAGTGGTGTTTGAAACACTGCAGCACAGTGGTGGTCGGCAAACACTGAACGAGGATACGGATGTTTTAGACACGATGGTGTGTACTTCAGGACCTAGTTTGCTTAAGATGATGATGAAGATGATGTTTGTTCCCAGGGGAGAAGGTGGGGGCTGGGAAGGTGTGTCTGTGGTGCAACGAGAAGGGACGCTCCTTCTACTCCACCGACGCTGTGCAGGGACACATGGTGGACAAGAGCCACTGCAGGATGCTCACTGACGGAGACGCAGCGCTGGAGTTCGCAGACTTCTACGACTTCAGGTGAGAGGGGGGCGGTGTTGTGTAGTTCCCTCTCTTTTCTTCCTTTGCAGCACTGATGGAGTGTTCTGGTCCCGCTGTGTTATTCCTGTGTCCTGGGGGTGAAGGTAGAGGGTCTTGAAAGAAGTAGAACTTTTAGACCAGGAAAGACGCGTTCAGAAGAGAAGAACAAAATGGCGGCCTACGCGCCGCTCCGAGAGCCCCGCTCGTCGCTGATCGGTCCCGCTGCCCACGGGTCATGACAGGGGGTGGATTTCCACCTTCTTCTTTATTTTTCCCATCTTTAAATCCGCCGCAGCCGACGCCTCTCGCTGTCGCATTTGTGTTTCTTTCACCGCCTCCATTATTATTTTGCAGTTTCTTTTCTGTTTCAGGAAACTGGCTCTGGAAATAGGTGACACTGAATCACTGTTCTCCCCCTAGTGGCGTGGAATGATATATAAAGAAGTCAGTTCTGGGACACGTCCTCTGGTGGTTTTGAAGTACCCCTCTGCCTTTAGGGTTGGGTTGCTTTTCACAGATAGCGATGCAGGTTCTCAGGTCCAGTTGGATGTGTGTTGCCCACAGGAGCAGCTACCCAGACAGGAAGGAGGAAGAGGATGCTGAGATGGAGGATGAAGATGCGCCAAGCAACAAGAACCTGGAGTTTGACGAGGACACCCTAGAGCTGACCCTCCCCTCAGGTGACCCAGCTGGGTGTCACACGGCGCCACCTGGGGCCTACGGCCTCAGTGCTTCTTCTGAGCCCTATATCAACTTTTGCCAAGTCGCCCCGGGCAACCAGATCTGGGCCATGATCAACCATGTGGTGCGATCTGCTGGGCAACCACTCTGAACCCTGATCCGTGTGTTTAGAAACGTCCACCAAGGAAAACAAGGGTTATGATTATATGTCGTTATCACTTAATTCTAAAATCAAAAAAATGGGTCAACTATTTTGTCAGACTTGGCAACCAACACCTAATGCATGGTTGCTGTGGCAATCACTTCTAGAAGACAGAGGCTGTTCCTGGTTTTTATACCTTTTTGTGAAGGAGCCAAGATGTTTGTTTGTCCTCTTCTCCTTTCCTCCTCCTCTCCTCTTCTCTCCTCCTCCTCTCACCTCGCCCTCCTCCTCCTCTTCTCCTCTTCTCCTCTCCTCTTCCCCGTCCTCCTCCCCATCCTTCTCTCCCCATCCTTCTCCCCATCCTCCTCTCCTCCTCCCCCTCTTCCTCTCCTCTCTTTCTCCCTGTCCTCCTCCCTCCCTGTCCTCCGCCCCTCGCCCTCCTCCTCCTCTTCTCCTCCTCCTCTTCTCCTCTCCTCTTCCCCGTCCTCCTCCCCCTCCTCCTCTCCTCTCCTTCTCCCCGTCCTCCTCCCCATCCTCCTCTCCTCCTCCTCTGTTCAGAAGGTTTTCTTCTTCTTTCTGCTCCAGGAGCCAGGATCGGCCACCGCTCGCTGATGAGGTATTACAAGCAGCGGTTTGGGGCCCAGAGGCAGGTGGTGCTGGCCCACAACAGGAAGGCAGTGGGCCGGGTTCTGAGGCAGTACCAGGCCCTGGGCTGGACGGGGGGCACCGGTAAGACCAGGACCGTGACCTGGAGCCAGGACTGTTTAGTTGTCACTGAGCTTGTCTTTGAAAGTGTTCGTGTTCTGTCAGTGTGAGGTTGAAGGAAATTGAAATCTTTATCAATTATTCAATCTAAAAATGGGACAAAAACGAGCGGATTTAATGAGATCAATTTCAAAAGAAAATTCAGAAAATGGAACCAGACGGTGAGGGACATGAGGAACTGTTGGGGGCATGAAAAATCTGTTAATATAGAAAATAATGTAGAATGTGGTTCAATGTCCAAATGAATCCAAATTAATTCAGGAAACAGGGACATGTGTCCATGGTCAAGATTGCTCATTTAAAGTGAATCAAACCAAAACTTTGGTTTGAAATGTCGTTTCATTAATTTATCAATAGAAAATATTGGGTTGGGGGTTCTATCCCCTCGAGCAGAGCACTAACCGGGTGGGGGGTTCTATTCCGGTCACTGCCAGGTGGGAGCGTGGTGCAGCGCAGCCAGAAGGACATGCGCTACGTCCAGAGGATGAAGTCCCGCTGGACACTGAAGATGGGGATAAGCCACAACTCCACCAAGCAGAACCACTTCCGAGCCCAGGTCATGTTCTAACGGCTCATGTTCTAACAGCTTCATTCATATCTTCATATTTAGTTTTTGTGCAGTATAATTTGGTCTTCATGCAGTGTTGTCACCAAAATGAATGATGATGAAGAGACATGACAAACATTTGAGGGAGTTTGGCTTTGACGTTGCAAATCTGAATGAGCACCTAGTTCACTTGATGACCCTGCATCATGGACTTGTATAGAGTCGTGTTCTCTTATTACCGTATTGATAAATCCTTCCTCGTGAAAAGTGGAAGATGAGAGTTGGACCAGAGACAAGATACCGTTCGGAAATTAAGCGGAATGAAATCTTAAGAGGTTGTGTTCAGTCACTCTTTCATCTACAAACACGTTCACAGCAGATCAGCTTCACGGCATCCTCCAAAAGTGACTAAACGCCACAACCAAATCGTCTTTCGCATTTATTGACTGTTTAAATCAACAGAGGGCAGGATTGGATGTTTTGAAGTGTCCATTTTAAGCTGAAAATAAAACTCTGAATAAAAAAGTCAATGTGTGTCTTTAACAAATGAATGTCAAGCCCCTGCACTTCTGTCTTTCCAAACGCTCCTGTTCCTTCACCCCAGTACTAGATGTACATGTTATGGTTCCTCACCTGCAGCACCAGCTCTTTTCACCAGTGAGTTTTGGAACCATGAAGACTGGTCTGCATCACTGCTGCTGAAAGGCAACAAGAAACTGAATCCAGACATGACCTGCAGGCCAAGAAAGAACAAACTAACCATTTTCAACAAATTTGTGTGTAGAGGGCCCTCTGCCTCCACCTCTGGGTGTGGAGGTCCTTCTGCCTCCACCTCTGGGTGTGGAGGTCCTTCTGCCTCCACCTCTGGTTGTAGAGGTCCTTCTGCCTCTACCTCTGGGGTGTAGGATGGGTGGGGTTCAGCTGTTTGGTTCTCACACTTCAAAGCTGAGTATGTGGAATACTTCTTTGCAGATGTTCAAACGGTATTAACCACGTCCTTCATGTTTAACCTCACCAAAAGTTCCTCCCTTGTCCATCAAATATCACACATTTTGTATATTCAACAGTTTTATGATTTAGTAACTGATTTGTTCAAAACCAGGTTCCTTTTTCAATCCTTTCTAAGTTAAAAGGGACTGTCACAGATGTTACGAGCGCCGGGTTGTAACCAGCCAGGAATCTTTGACCATCCATCCATAACGTGGATCTCTGATCGGAGCTGCTCCTTCCTGCGTCGTGTAGATGATGTCATGGAGAAGCTCGGCGCTCGGCGGTGGTTGGGTGGGACTGCAACGCCCCCCCATCTTTGGCAGGGTTTCCACTTCCTGTCGTGGGCTCGCAGAGTGTTTGTGGCGGTTCGAGGGCCTGCAGGGGCGGCCTGCAGACAGCCTGGCTGCAAGGCTAATGGCACATTAGCACCGAGCAAATCCTGGAGGAGCCGGCTCCTGTAGCGACCCGGCAGAGCTGCAGCCGTAATGTTTCACTGGTTAAGGAACCTGCGGCTTCCTGCCAAGCTGTCAAACACCTTGCAGTTATGTACACTGTCAGTCTATAAATCACTCTTCGATCAATATCGATCAATATGGCCACCTGCAGTATCTGTCTGCCGAGTCCCTCCTCCTCCTCTCTGAAGACATTTCAGACGCATTCTTCTCATTAATAGACTATATTGAATGTGTGTATTTTCCTACATTTTTCACATGTATTTGTAATTTTCCTTCCGGCAAAGCGAGAGCCATGTTTACTTTTACCAGGTGCTTCGTGTGAGTGAATGAGACCGAAGCAGTTGTTCCGATGTGAGTTTTCTGTAGCCGACACAGACCAACTCGCACAAAGAACGACTTCTTCTCCATCGTCATCCATTTTCTTCTCCTGCTTCTCCCGGTCAGAGTTGCAGGGCAGCTGGAGTCTCTCCCAGCTGGGTGTGGGACCCTTACACCCGCTAAATAGGACAACAGGTCCTGGGTCCAGGGCCAGTCCATCAAGGTTCCCCAGGATCTCCATTCACACTGACCTGCATGTCTCTGGAGGTGGTGGTGGTCTCTCCCTTCATGAAGCTCTGGAACGAGTCCAGTCTATGAACTGGAAACTACAAATGAAGTTAGTGTGTTTCTGTGGCCTCTGATATTGATCCGGCCTCCTAGGTACTGATTGGACGAGAGAGGGTAATTTCCTTTGGCCGCATTAGAGACCATTACTGGCCCGCTCCCCGGAAAGCGATGGGCAAGAGAAAGAAAAGAGAATCTTTTTGGAAAGTGTTTCTCTCCGACTTCATCCGTTCATCTGCTTCCGAGGTTTGGAGTCAGATTCCAGACGGTAACACACACACACACATACACACCTCATTTAACAACCATTACATATTTTTTATATGATTTTGGATTAAAATATAAAAGCCTAATGTAAAACAATGTATCCATGTAAAAAAAGTTTTATTCATTTTTCAGATCACATACAATGTATTATTATATATGTATGAATTTCGATGTAAATACTCAAATACCCAAATGAAAGGCGTTTCTCGTGCAGTCTGACCCTGTATTCTAGCCCTGACTGCAGTCACACTGACCAGACAGCCCAAAACATACACCATACTATAAAATATATATGAATCTATAAGTGTTGAAGAAAATCATGTGCCTGCTATTTGATAATACATTGAATATAAAAGGTACTAAAAGCAAAAGGGAGGAGGAGGAAATAGGGAGGGGGGCGGGAGAGAAAAGGGGAAGGAGAGAAGGAGATGGGAGGGGAGGAGGGAAGGAGAAGATGAGTGGAGGAGGGGAGGAGAGGAGGATGAGAGGAGTAGAGGAGAAAAGGAGGGGATGAGAGGAGGGGGAGGAGGACAGTGAGGGAGGAGGTGGGGAGGAGGAGAGAGGAGGGGAGGAGGAGGGGGAGAGGAGAGGAGAAGGAGGGTGAGAGGAGGAGGAGAGGAGAGGAGGGGGGAGGAGATAGGGTGAGAGTAGGAGAGGAGGGGAGGAGCTCTGAATCTCCATCAATTGGTCCGTTTCCCTGGAAACGCGGCGTCTTGGTGCGGAGCTCCGCTGCGATGCATGGAGGCTCCTGCAGAGACCAGCACCTCGGCCAGCCGGACCTCCATCCACGACCTGGTCCACGAAGAGCCGTCCCGTCAACGGGATCCAGCCGGGCTCCGAGCGCGGTGCGCGGCGTAGCGTTCCGGGAGGCTCTCGGAGCCTCCGTTTTTTCCGAACACGTCTGTGGAAGGAGACCGACCCGTGCGGCATCTATGACATTTGGCTCGGATTCTGCTTCCGGTTATGAGCGCAGCGGAAGGAGAAGAAGCGGCCGGAGGGGGAGAGCCGCCCCGGGGAGGCGCTGCCACCGCCCGCACCCCTGAGGAGGACCGGGTCCCCGACACGCAAGCAGCCCAGCACCTCGGGGACGACGGTGTGGACTCAGCCCGGAGTCAGGTCTCTCCTCCCGGGGAGAAGGTGTCTCCCCCCGCGGGAAAGGTGTCCCCTGGGGATGGAGGTTCCTCCAGCAGCAGTGAGAGCTGCATCCCGACGCCCAGCTGCAGGATCTGCTTCCAGGGAGCCGAACAGGTACACGAACAGAGCTTCCAGAACTACCCCAGTTTTTTCTCACTGGTTTGTTCCTACTGGTTTCTACTGTTTTATTGCTAATGGTTCATTCAAACTAGTTCTTTCATACTAGTTTATTCCCACTGGTTTGTTCCTACTGGTTAATTTCTACTGTTTTATTCCTAATGGTTCATTCAAACTGGTTCGTTCATACTGGTTTATTCCTACTGGTTTGTTCCTACTGGTTAATTTCTACTGTTTTATTCCTAATGGTTCATTCAAACTGGTTCGTTCATACTGGTTTATTCCTACTGGTTTGTTCCTACTGGTTAATTTCTACTGTTTTATTCCTAATGGTTCATTCAAACTGGTTCGTTCATACTGGTTTATTCCTACTGGTTTGTTCCTACTGGTTAATTTCTACTGTTTTATTCCTAATGGTTCATTCCTACTGGTTTGTTCCTACTAATTGTTCCTACTGGTTTGTTCCTACTGGTTTGTTCCTACTGGTTTATTCCTACTGTTTAATTTCTACTGTTTTATTCCTAACGGTTCATTCAAACTGCTTTGTTCATACTGGTTTGTTCCTACTGGTTTATTCCTACTGGTTAATGTGTACTGTTTTATTCCTAATGGTACATTCAAACTGGTTCGTTCATACTGGTTTATTCCTACTGGTTTGTTCCTACTGTTTTATTCCTACTGGTTTGTTCTGACTGTTTTTTTCCCTACTGTTTAATTTCTACTGTTTTATTCCTAATGGTTCATTCCTACTGGTTTGTTCCTACTAATTGTTCCTACTGGTTTGTTCCTACTGGTTTGTTCCTACTGGTTTATTCCTACTGGTTAATTTCTACTGTTTTATTCCAAATGGTTCATTCAAACTGCTTTGTTCATACTGGTTTGTTCCTACTGGTTTATTCCTACTGGTTAATGTGTACTGTTTTATTCCTAATGGTACATTCAAACTGGTTCGTTCATACTGGTTTATTCCTACTGGTTTGTTCCTACTGTTTTATTCCTACTGGTTTGTTCTGACTGTTTTTTTCCCTACTGTTTAATTTCTACTGTTTTATTCCTAACGGTTCATTCAAACTGGTTTGTTCATACTGGTTTATTCCTGCTGGTTTGTTCCTACTGGTTTATTCCTACTGTTTTTTTCCTGCACCTTTATTCCTACCTGTTTATTTTTACTGGTTTGTTTCTACTGGTTTACTAATACTGGTTTGTTCCACCTGGTTTATTCCCACTGGTTTGTTTCTACTGGTTTATTCCCACTGGTCTATTCCTACTGGTTTGTCCCTGCTGGTTTATTCTCATTGGTTTATTCCTTCTGTTTTGTTCCTACTGGTTTGTTGCTTCTGGTTTATTTCCTACTGGTTCGTTCCTACTGGTCTGTTCCTACTGGCATATTCCAACTGATTTAGTCCTACTGGTTTATTTGTACTGGTTTGTTCCTACTGGTATATTCCAACTGGTTTATTGCTACCAATTTATTCCTTCTGGTATATTCCAACTGGTTTGTTCCTATTGCTTTGTTCCCACTGGTTTGTTCCTACTGGTTTGTTAGTGGGTATCACTGTTGCACTGGAATGAATAGAACGCATCATCAACTTCAGCACCAGGGACAGCGCTTTGTGGTTTTCAGTAAATCATGTGATATTATATTATATTATATTATATTATACTATATTATATTATATTATATTATATTATATTATATTATATTATATATTATGATATATGATATGATATATTATCACATTGTCATATTATATTATATTTCATTTTATTATGTCATATTATATTGCATTTGATTATATTATTTTACATGATATCATATTTTATTATATTACATGATATCATATTTTATCATATTATATTATATCATATTATATTATATTATATCATATTCAGGGCTATTATTGTGGTTGTAAGACACTGGCAAAATCTTTGTTCTGTCAAAATAATATACTTGGTTTATTTAGAAAAACAACAGAAGCTATTGATAAACTTGGAAATAGCAAATCACCTGGTAGGCCACAGAGACTATAGTTGATGACTGAACAATATGTATCAATTCTGACAGTGATGTTGGGTTTTAATTTTGTAGAACTCTGGTGCGTGTCCTCAGAAGCGTAAATATTTATAATGTTTATTACGCTGGGCTTTGTGTAATACAATTGTTTCCGGTAATACTTTAACTAAATTAGTTTCAAACATATTAAAGGTTAATAATCATAAAATAATACTTGTTACTTTGTTGGGTTAAGTGTTCGTATCTTATATTCCTTGAGTTAAAGTCCAATCTTAACTATATCTGTGCGTGGCTTTACCTTGGTGAGTTTTCAATTGTTGACTTATCACTGGACTGCAGTGCTGTCCTGTGAGCTGTGTGCTCCGTCAACTTGCGCATGCGTGCAAGGATTTCTCCGTTGCGGTGTACTTCTGTGCATGGCACCATCTTGGTGAGGTTGCGATTGTTGATCACAAACTTCTTCCACAATAATGAACCGATCTGGATCAAACTTGGAGAACGCCATGTTGTAACTGCCCCAAATACACATCTTATTTAGATTGTCTGTGGTTTTGTCGGATCCATGACATCCATAAGTTTTGACGTCAGCTACATCTGCACATGCCACCATCTTCGTGAGGTCCCAATTGTTGAGCAATCTCTGTACTGCAATGCTATCACATGACCTGCGTGTGCTGTCATTTGCGCATGCACCATGCACGCATTGTTTTTTACTCAATTATTCCACAAACTTGGATGACGGCATGTCAGAACTTGCAGCAGATCCATGACTTCCACACACCACTGACGTCAGTTTTTCGTTAACAAAAACAAAAGGGCCCCCGCCGCTTTGTGGCTGGACCTTGAATAATAAAGCTGCAGGCAGTGAAACACTGGTACCAGAGAGGTGGCATTAGTCACGAATTACTGTTTTTCAGCATCAGTTCAAACACATTTTCCGAGTACTGTGTTGTCTTGATGCGGCGCAAATCCTGTGAAAAGCAACCAATACACACCAATGGAATCCACACCGCGCCCCATGCGAATGCTCCCCCAGAGCCACATTCTGCACGTATATAACAAGTCGGATGATGATGTCACAAAGCGCCCCGCTCCACAAACTCATCCCGCTACGCCAGAGGTCAGTAATTGGTGGACCGCAGTCTGGATCCGGACCCGGACGCCGTCCTGCACGCACACGGACATAAACCGGCGCGACTGCGCGGCGGCGCGACTGGTGTTCAACCAGCCAAAGAGGGCACATGTCACTCCGCTGCTCATCGAGCTCCACTGGTTACCTGTAGCCGCCCGCATCAAGTTCAAGTCTCTGATGCTGGCCTACAGAGTGATTGCTGGGAATGCTCCCGCCTACTTAAATGCTCTTGTAAGAGCACATGTTGCCCCCCGGATGCTGCGCTCGTCAAATGAGCGTCGCCTGGCTCTGCCGGCCATACAGCCACGGCAATCCAGGCTATTCTCATTTGTAGTTCCACGTTGGTGGAACGAGCTGCCAAAAATGACCAGAGCGGGGACCTCCCTCTCTGTCTTTAAGAAGCACCTGAAGACCCAGCTCTTCAGTGAGTACCTCCTGTCCTAATCTACAATTACTTTGCACCACCTTGCAGTATTTATTGTTACACCAATGTTGTTGTTACACTAATCTCTGTCGCAATGTAGCTGAATGTTATTCTCCCTTGTAAGTCGCTTTGGATAAAAGCGTCTGCCAAATGACTAAATGTAATGTAAATGTAACCCATAAATTATTGAGAATTAATACATTTTGATGGAGCACAACTTTTATTGCCTTTACGGTACTGGAGGAGCAGTCCAGGAATGTCGTGGACTAATCGCATGTTGCAATTCAAAACAGCTACGTCTGATATGTTCTGAGACCGTGGAGCAACGTGTAGCGCCGCTATGAGACCAAGCACAGATCTTTAGAATAAACACACAGAACACAGAAAACAAAGGATGTAAAAGCCCAATGTGATGGATCCACCAGAATCCTAACACATTCATTCACTGCCCAACAACGTGCTCACCAATGTTCCCTTCAAGTTACTTGGATTTTGGGTCAACATAAAAAAACATTTACTGACGGAGAGGTTGGTTGTCAAGGAGTGCTTGCTTGGTGCTTGACCTTCTGCTCCACGAGAGGTTTCTGTCCTCCCTGAGCTCCCCTTAGGACACCTGCGTTACCGTTTGACAGGTACGGCACGGCAGCTGAAATCTTATTTGAGGGAAAACAAAAAGAAGAGTTTTGTGAACAAATTAAGCAGATACCTACGTCAGTATCATCAGCTACAAAGAAAGATGAAGCGTTAACCCAGGATGCGCTCGCACAGCTGGATGAAGCCGCTGACCAGGCTCCGGGCGGAGGCTCAGCTGGAGAAGAGTCCACTGACGTGTCTGAAGGTGCTCGGCTGCTCCTTTATGGAAGGTTCTTCAACCAGGAGAAGGAGGAGTTCTGTGAAGACCTGTTAGGTGCTACACCCCTTCAGACCAGTCCAAGAGGTGAGGACACCACCTGGCCATAAAGGAGATGATGGCCAACAGGGGGGCGGAGCCCAAACAGTTGGTTTCAAGATGCACAGATGGAGCCCCCGCTGTGTTCGGGAGAGAGGAAGGAGCTGTGGCAAGAAGGGATTGTGGCACGATTCACTTCCTCAGGGCGTCCTCTTCCCATCAGCGTCACACGCTCAGGGAATTCCTCAAAGAAGTGGATGCACATGCTGATGACCTTCTTCTGCACAACAACATCAGGTGGCGCAGCAAAGGCAAGGTGGTGCAGTGCATCTGGTCCATCCCAAGGGAAACAGCAGCTTTCTTGGCACAGCTGAAGAGCCAGAAGGCAACACCATCTTCTCTCTTTTTAGAAGATGAGAAGAAGATAGATGTTGTGGCTTTTTCGGTTGATATCATTTCACACCTAAATTAACTGAATGTAAATGATGACCTGATGACAGTGCTTCGCTCCTGCCAGAGGAAACTTGAGGTGTTCCGGACCTTTGCTTGAGGAAATTTTCTCTAACTGGACCTTTTTGAATTGTATTTAAATACTCCTGCGCTATTCCAACAGTCTGCTACTTCCGGTAAATCTGCGACAATCTTTGCTAATTCCTGCTCCAAATACAGATCGATGTGGATCAAACTTGGACCACAAAATGTCTGAAACGCCCCGGATCCAATGAAACCTTATTCATGTCCTCGGACAGCTCTGCGGACCCTGCGGGCTGGATCCCTAAGTCAAGGAAATAAAGCAAACAAGCACAATACATTTAATAACAATAAGTAGTACTCATAGAGTAGCTGCCAGTCTGGTGTAGTTAACAGTCTAAATGTTAAAAAGTCTGAATGAAAGGACGGATGAATATATGTATGATGGATGGGTGAAGGGATGGATGGATGTCTCTGTAACCCAACACTGTGCAGCCTGTGTCTCTGTCAGTGAATCTCAGCTCTCCCTTGGATGTCCTCCCTGGGAAGATAATCGAATAGTTCTACAGCAAAGCATCAAGGGAGATCAGGACGTCTAATGTTAAGACTTATCTCACTGCAGTGGAGGAGCTTTAATCCCATCTCTGCTATGAGAGGGACGCATGGAGGACAGTGCAGGGAGGCATGGAGAACAGGGAGGTATGGAGGACAGGGAGGCATGGAGGACAGAACAGAGACATGGAGGACATAACATGTTCCATCTGCTCCTGGCTTGCTCTACCTAGCCTCCTCTCTACAATAAACTGATGTCTACAACCCCCCGTCTTCTGTGTCTCTGTGTCGGGGGGCCCTGGAAATGCCACTTGGGTGGCGTGTGGTGGCGGAACTGCCACAGTGGCACCTGTACAGGGACTCCGGCATGGGAAAGGGACACAGAAGGGCCGTCCGACAACGCCTTGGAGCCGCCAGAGGGTCAACGGGCGGCCCCAGCACCAACCCTCTCCCGACTGGCAGCAGCAGCAGGAGTGGGGGGGGTAGGCTTCGGCCAGGAATTCTTCCTGGCCGCAGTTTGGGTGTTGGGGGTACCACACGCCACCCGAGTTACGTTTTCAGGGCCCTCCGGCACAGAGACACAGAGGACGATGGGTTGTAGACACCAGTTTATTGTATAGATGTGTGTGCTCGTTAGACTAACCAATGAGCAACAGGTATGCGGCCACCCTGACCCAATCACCTAGGTCAGGTGTTTGCTGCGCAAATCATTTCATCCACACACCACACCCGACATGAATGAATCCATCAGGGATGGAGGCTCGCAGCGTCTGGTCCCTGGTCAACGCTGTGGTCCTGTTCACCCTTTGACCCCTGCTCCCCCGTAGGGCGAGCTACTGCACCCATGCCGCTGCGACGGTTCCGTGCGCTACACGCACCAGCGCTGCCTCCTCAAGTGGATCAGCGAGCGAGGACGGTGG